>NC_056733.1:981209350-981299350 GCF_019279795.1 Protopterus annectens | reverse complement strand
GGGTAGGGGTCTCAGGCAGGTGCCATGGGGCCAACAGTGACACACTGCGCAAGAGGGGGTACAGTGTTGGCGTGGCCAGTCTGGTGCAATCAAAATCGTCCTTGGTTTGTCCTGTTTGATCTTTAGTAGTACTTTGGAGAGGAGAGGCAGAGGAGGAAAGGCATAAACTGATAGGTGTTTCCAGCTGAAGGACACAGCATCCACTTTCCAAGCTTGTTTGTGGGGAGTCCCTGTGCAAAATTTGTCTAATTGGTAGTTCTGGGGGGAGGCAAATAGGTCTATATCTGGGCTCCCACATTTGTTTGTCAATATGTTAAAATTCTTTGGTTCTAGTTTCCACTCGTGTGGGACCATGAGGTTTCTGCTTAGTCCATCTGCCAGTGTATTTAGTTTTCCTGGCAGGAATTGAGCTTGTAGATGCACTTGGTAGCTCAAGGCTGTGTTCCACAGTGCCATGGCTAGTCTGCAGGGGGGGGGGGTAAGAATGGGTACCCCCCTGCTTGTTTATGTACCACATAACTGTGGTGTTGTCCGTCTTTACCATTAATTGTCCTGGAAGAATGTAGTCCTTGAAGGCTGTCAAAACATTCTGTACAGCTAACATTTCTTTTTGAATGATATGCAGGTGCATTTGACTTGGTTTCCATTTGACTTGAATGCACTTCTCTGCCAGGTGAGCCCCCCATGCATAGTCTGATGCGTCTGTTATTAAAGTCTGGGCGGCAGGGGGTAGTGTGAATGGTAGCAAGGTATGATAGGAATCATTGCTTCTAAATCCGGAGAATGATGACACCATAGAATTTTTAGATACCATTGTAGTTTCCTCATATGCAGTCTTGCATATGGAATTAGAAGAATGCAGGAGGCCATGAACCCCAAGGCTTGCAGTATTTACCTTGCAGAGAGCAGGGTTTTAGTGGCCACTAGTTTGAAGTAGGTTGTCAAATTAATTGGTTTCTCTGGCGTGAGGAAAGCTATCTGGGAAGTTGTATTCAAGCTTGCTCCCAGGAATATAATTTGTTGACAGGGTACCAGGCGTGATTTCTTTTCATTTATGGTGTACCCCAGGCAAGTTAGCACCCTTTGTACAAAAGTCAGATGATTCAAAAGTATGTCATGCCTTTCTGCCTGAATTAGACAATCATCCAGGTATGGATATATTTGAATATTTCTTTGCTTGCAAAATGCAATGACTGGAGACAGGAACGTAGTGAATACCCTGGGCGCAGTAGATAAGCCAAAGGACAGTGCAGAGAACTTATAGTGCATGTAGCCTGCTTTGAAGCGTAGGCATCTTCTGCAAGATTCCCTGACTGGAATGTGCAGGTATGCTTCCTTTAAACAGAGTGCTGCCAAGCAGGCATCTTTGCCTAGCATAGGAAGCAACTGGTGAAGAGTTAGCATCTTGAATTTTGTAATCACCAAAAAGGTGTTTAAAGTAGACAGGTCCACGATAGGACGCCATGAATTGTCTTTTCTGGGTATCAGGAAAAGTCTTGAGAAGAAACCTTGTCCCTTTTCCTCTTCTGGTACAGTTTAAATAGCCTTTATGCTTAAGAGAGAGAGTACTTGCTTTGGAGCCTCTGCCAACTGATTTGGGGGTAGATCTGGCCAACCGTTTGGGGTTGGTAAGGTGTGGAAGTGAAATCTGTATCCTTGGGAAATTATATTTAAAACCCATTTATCCTGGGTAATGAGCTCCCAGTTTTTTGCATGAAGAGCAATCTTTCCGCCCAAGGGGGCAGTCAGTTGAGAAGTGCTTGGAAGTTTTAAAGTTAAGTCATTGAGACAGTTTACCATAGGGGGGAGTTTTACTCCTCCCAGATTTGGAAGTGGGAGCCCCCACTGCTTAGTCCTGTGCGTACCCTGGGACTGAAGCCTGTGTGTTCTGCTGGATCTGGGTTTGCACTGAGAAGGCCTGGAAGAGGCAGGAAAGGACCAATTCTTAGAGGGCCAATACCTTATAAAACTTAGAGGTTGTTTTTATAAGAAATCTTTAACAGTTTGCATAGATTTAGCTTTTTCCTCCATCTTTTTAAGAACTTCCTTCTGCCTTGTTGCCAAACAGGCAATCCTGATTTAAGGGAGCATCCAGTAATTTAGCTTTAACATCATCTGGCAAGGATTGCTCTTTAAGCCAAGCATGCCTTCTAAGTACAGACCCAGTGACAGCAGCCCTGCAAGATGCTTCAAGTGAATCAAAACCACATTGCAAAGTATGTTTTCCAACCTGTTCAGCAGAATGCATTAAATCCTGTAAATCCTTATTTTCAGCGCAGTCAGGAATCAACATCATTTTCTGTTTAAGAAATCCAATAATATGTTGCTGATACTTTAACATATGAAACTGGCAGTTCAAGGCCCTAATGGCCAAGGTTGCAGAAGTGTATACCTTCTTACCCCATCTATCCAGCACCCTGGAGTCTCTCAGAAGGGGTAGGATTTTTGGCAGTAGTAGCTTTAATGCCCTTGGGTCTCTGTGAAATGGTCTCAGGATCCGCAGTGGGATTTTGAGCTTTGGCTGGCTAAGACCTGTATGCTATCAATTGAATGCATAAGTGAAGCTAAGTAACTTTTATCAAATAATACACGATTTAAAGTAATTTGTTTGTGTTGCATTGAGGAATATCTAGCTGGAAGCTGTGACTCTGTTTTTCAGTAGTACAAGTGGTACTTTCAGTTAAGGCTTGTTAAAAAACCTGCACAGCCAGTGATAGTGGGGGTAGTTTCCTTCATTGTTATTCAGTTTCTGTCTTATACAAGTGGCACAGTGAATTATCTTCTGTTTAAACTGTGAGATTTGGCTGGCTATGACCTGTATGCTATCAACTGAACGCATAAGTGAAGCTAAGTTAACTTTTATCTGCACTTTTATCAAATAATACACAATTTAAAATAATTTGTTTGTGTTGCATTGAGGAATATCTAGCTGGAAGCTGTATCTCTGGTTTTCAGTAGGTTCCAGCCCACTCCCCCTGTTTTTGTCTTGGTGTTAATCTTGGTTGCTTTGAAACTGCCCGCCCCGCTTGTAAATTTGCACTTGGATACTCCTCCTGGGCCCATCTCATTTGCTCACTCAAAAAAAAAAAAAAAAAATGTATCTGCTTTTACTGTATTTGTGTTGCTTCCTACTTTATTTTGCTTTTGCGTCATCTTAAAAGTACTCAATTGTATTTATTACTGCTTGCTGTAACTCACTCTAAGCCTTTTAGTTTAAGCACTTGGGCTTCAGATCAGTTGTTTTACATTAAGGTTTGTGGTCTGCACTGTAGTGGCAGGACAGGCAGCTTACATCCTTCTAAGTTGGGAACTGCTGATTGACGGCTCAGTGTTTGTTATTCTAAAACTGTATTAATTCTGGTTTAAGCACTTGGGCTTCAGGCCAGTTATTTTACATTAAGAGGGTTCGTGGTCTGCACTCTTGTGGGAGGAGAGGCTGGACTCTGCCCTTCTGAGCTGGGAATTTCTAGTTAAAGGCTTATAGTGCCTGCATATTTGAACTGCTTCTTACTGAAATTGGTACACCTTGTTTGCTGTAGCATAGACTAGATCCAGGCCTGCTGAATCTAGCTTTGTTTGTATAACTTGAGCATTAATCCAGGCATTCCTTAAAGTACTCAATTGTATTTATTACTGCTTGGTAGTAACTTGATTAAAGTGTAGCTATCATTCTAAGTATTTTGGATTAAGCACTTGGGCTCAGACCAGTTGTTTTACATTAGGAAGGTTTGTGGCCTGCACTGTGGTGGCAGGACAGGTAGCTTACATCCTTCTAAGTTGGGAACTGCTGATTGAGGGCTCAGTGTCTGTTATTCTAAAAGTGTATTAGTTCTGGTTTAAGCACTTGGGCTTCAGGCCAGTTATTTTACATTAAGAAGGTTCGTGGTCTGCACTCTTGTGGGAGGAGAGGCTGGACTCTGCCCTTCTGAGCTGGGAATTTCTGGTTAAAGGCTTATAGTGCCTGCATATCTGAACTGTTTCTTACTGAAATTGGTACACCTTGTTTGCTGTAGCATAGACTAGATCCAGGCCTGCTGAATCTAGCTTTGTTTGTTTGCTTGTTATTTCCCTGAAACGCTAATTCCACTTAAAATGCGGCTTTTCAGTGCTTCTGTGGATCCCTAGTGATATCTGCATTGCTTACTGTACTTATTTCCTTGTTTCACTTGAAAGTTACTGTTTGTTGTTTTTGCATTGAAGTTACATGTAACACATTGCATTTAAGTTACCTGGCACTTGCTCACTAAAGCAATTATACAAGTCAGCACTAAAAAATTAAAAGCACTACACCCTCACAAACTCCCCTTGTGTGCCTTGTTCCCCATTGGCCTTTTTTTTCAATTATAAAGGAATTCCCAATACTATTCTAGCATGTCCAAAGGTCAGTTGTCAATCCCCTCTCCGGTCCAGCTGGTGAACCTGGGAATCTTGAGGCAATGTTACAACTGCCTCATGTACACAGACAACCCTCTCCTCCTCCCAACAAATTCCAACACATGTGAGAGATGCAACCATATAGCCAAACTGGAGGCTAAGCTCTCTCAACTCAGTACTGGCGTAACCAATCAAGAGGAGAAGGAAACCACACTCACTACAATTCCAGTCTCACATAGACCTACCATGACAGCCAACCAAACACACAAACACACAAAAACATACTCGGAGGCTCTAAATAAAAATCTGCCTAAGCAGCAGAGACCTCCAAAGCAGACACCCAAGCAACGGTTACCCCAAAACAAAACACGTGCAACACATAGCTCACAAAGCCAGTGTGCTGAACAGTCACAGCCCATAAGGCTAAATAACACACCTGATACACTTGTAATAGGTGACTATCGTCAGGCACACTGACGTCCCGCTCACCAGGCTGAACAAGGAGAAGGTCACTGTGAGCTGCCTGTCGGGCGCTAAGATCCACCACATAACACAAGCACTCAGGTCACTCCAAGGCAAGTACAAATATGACTCCATCATTGTCCATTCTGGTGTGAACGACCTGAGACGTACCTCCCTGGACTACATGAAAAGAGACAGAGGAGCTCTCTGAGCATGTAGCCCAGGCCGGTATGACCCTGACCTTGAGTAGCATCTTACCCTCACCAAGAATGATGCCACAATATGAAGACAAGATGATCGATTTCAACAATTGGCTTAAGTATTGGTGTCATTCAAAGGGGATCCAATGCCTGTCAGCCTGGGATGACATGCTCGACAAGCCACGATGCTTCACTAGGGACGGCTTGCACCTGTCACCCCTGGGCTTTCGGATATTGGCAAAGGCTCTTGCTACCCCCATAGTGCCTTTTTTAGGCAAGGCTCAAAAGACAAACCCACCTCCATAGGTGTCACAAGGGATAAGAAACTAAGAGTAATGCTACTCAGCAGAAGTCTAAACCTCAAGATGCATGCACTCGAAACTCTCCTTAGCATGGAGAACATCGATATCTGTGCAGTAACAGAAACCTGGTTCAAGGCTCCTGAGAGTACCCCAGCACTAGCAGGTTATACCTCATACCATGCTTTTCGGCCCCAAAACTTGGACCAAACCACAAAAGGAGGGGGAGTATCAATATTCGTCAAAGATACCCACACCTCCGGGTTGGTGGCACAGCACGGAGCATCAGAGACTATCCATGTGCAACTAACAATGGGTAAAACTGCCTTCCAGTTTATAGCCTGCTACAGACCACCCTCCCAAACCCAGGAACCTCACTCGGCCTTCCTGAGAACACTGGAAAATATGAAGGTCTCTCCAAACACCATTATACTGGGCAACTTCAACTACCCAAACATAGACTGGGAGCATTACTCTAGCTCCAACACCCTAGCCCAAAGGTTCCTAGAATTTATAAACTCAAATGCTATGGAACAACTTGTTACCACTCCCACAAGAGGGGAAAACGTACTGGACCTGATCATCACCAACATGGGGACTCTATGCTCCAGACCAGAAGTGTATCCCTCACTGGTAAGATCAGACCATAAACTAATCTCACTGGATGTTCACATCCGACCCCAACCCCTGCCCAGAAAACCACAGTGAAAAACTTCTCTAAAGCAAATTTCACACTGCTCAAAACCGAGGTGGAATCCTTCAAAGCCCCCGGGCCTGTGGAAAATACGGCCCAGACTGCAGAATCCTTTATAAACGCATTCTATGAACACCTTCAGGAATGCATGGATCATGCAATCCCAAATAAACCAAGACCCAATCCTCCAAAGGCAGACGTCCTGTCTGGTGGTCCCCAGCCATAAACAAACTATACAATAGAAGGAGGAAGCTACTACATGATGGAGCAAAATCCTAAAAAGGGAAGGCATCTCTGACCAGTGTTAGCAAAAAACTACGGGCACTCATAAAATCATCTAAGGCCAGCTTCGAGAGAAAAATTGCACAGGACACTACGGATAATCACAAGGCTTTCTTTACTTATGTTAGGAACCTGGGTGGGAATTCCCAGATATGCTCAGAATTAGTCCAAAATGACAAAAAATACACCAAACCCACAGACATTGCCAACATCCTAGCTGACCGGTTCAGCGCAAACTTCTCCCCCTCTCCCCACCAAAAGGGCAAATATCTATCCCAGCAGAGTGCTGGCCCCCCTGACATCTCAGATGCTCAGGTAAGAGCCTCTCCAAAGCAAAAAACACAGCATCAATGGGACCAAACGGTGTCCCGGGCTGCGTCCTACATGAACTCCAAGAAGAGCTAAACCCAAACATAAAACTACTGTTCAATCTCAGCCTTACCACAGGATATGTACCCAAAGAGTGGCGTACAGCAACAGTAGTCCCTCTCCACAAAGGTGGTGCCTCAACGGATCCTGAAAACTATCGCCCCATAAGCCTGACTAGCTTGGTCTGCAAAGCTATGGAAAGGATCATCATGGACCTCATAAATAAAGATACTGGGGACCTACAGACACTGGATCCTACCGAGTTCGGCTTTGTTAAGGGCAGATCCTGCCTCTTAAACCTGGTCGATTTCTTTGAAACAGTCACCAAGGCCATTGTGAGGGAAGGTGGTCCACACAGCCTACCTGGACCTGCAAAGCCTTGATACAATACCCCACTCGGGCATTATAGATAAGCTCACCAGCTTAAATATAAACCCCTATGTCACTAGATGGATTGCAAACTGGCTCAAGGACAGAACCCACATGGTTAGAATTGCTGGAGCCATGTCAGACTCCAAACCAGTTACAAGTGGCGTCCCACAAGGCTCAGTCCTGGGACCTCTCTTGTTCGGTATATATTTCTCGGTGGTACAGGCCAACATGGAAGGACTGTGGCTGAACAAGTTCGCAGATGACTGCAAACTGGGCGTCATAATCGACTCTCCAGCCGACACAAGCATCCTCCAAAAGGGCCTCATAGAAACAGACAACTGGTGCCAGAGCCATGGCCTCAAGCTAAACACCAAAAAGTGCATAGTCATCCCCATTGGCAAAAACAAAGTGCCCACAGATTACCACATAGGTGATAATCCATTAAGTACAGAAGAAGTAATTAGGGACCTGGGGACCCAAGTTGATATCAATCTCTCATTTGACAACCACGTGGCCAAAGTGGTTAGAAAAACATTTTATATAGACCACCTAATCATGAAGGGATTCACATCTAGATCACGGGAGGTCATCGTGCCTCTTTACTCATCCCTCATCAGGCCCATAATTGAGTACAATGCCCCTTTTGGGATGCACCTTACCAGACACCTGCAGCAACTGGGAAGACCCCAAAAGTACCTCACCAAGAGGATCAAAGGGCTCAAACAGATGCCATATGCTGCCCGATTAAAGAAACTCCAGCTCTACTCAGTGGCATACCGCCTGCTCAGAGGCGATCTGTGCCTGACGTATAAACCCATGTCCAATCCAGAATTAATGGACATGCTGCACCTCAGAAAATCCAAATCCCATCGAGCTACGCGCTTGAGAGACTTGAACCTCAGCACTGAAATAAATAGGACATGCTGGAGGGACAGATTCATAACCCAGAGGCTCCCTTCACTCTGGAACAAAATCCCAGTCCAGGATAGGCAGAGTCCCTCATTGACTCTCTTCAAGAGGAATCTTGTTGAGTGGATGGGGGATCATAGGTTTAGCCCGGGTATCACTTCTGTGTCACTGCTAGACAGAGGCACAGTATACTAACCTCGAAAAAGGGCATAGCAAAATTAATTTAAAATGGGTGGTGAAAGCCAAACACACTCTGGCTAGGCTTATAAATGCCCTAGGGCAGATAGCCTAGTATGAACCTATGAAGCTATGAACTTGTGAGAGTCAGGAACACTGTAATATCTATCAGGTTTTCTGGGAGCAGGAGGTTAAGAGTCAGGGGCCAAGCTAGATTCCGAAAAGGCATCACCAACAATGTCTAGTACAGGAGGGATAGCTAAAGGCCTGTGCTGGGGCAGGAGTAAGAAATCCCCAAGCCTTTTTTTAGAATCAGAGAAATCCTGACTTTCCCAATGAAAATGCTCCCTAAGAGTATGCAAGATTTCACCAAAAGGGAAATCCTCGGGGGGGGGGGGGAGCAGAGGGAATAGAGTCCTCTGCATCAGAATCCTCATAAGTAGATAAGGGTAAATCCAGATCATCAGAAGAATCAGAAAAATCAGAATCCTGGTCAGAAGTATCATAAGCAAACTCAGTCCTAGGTCTCTTAGAGGGGGGGAAGTTTGGCTTCCCCTGATTAAAGTAATAAGGTCTTCAGCCATTCTTATCATTTGTTTTTTAGGCATAGAGGCCTGACCATGCAGTCTGGGTGTCAGTTTTCTAGGCATGGTTCGAGTTTTAAGCCTTGAAGAAGAAGATGGCATCAGTTTAATATGCAAGTCAGTAGGCCTGAATACACCCTCAGAAGCCGGTGCCTGCACAGCGGCTCCGGACTCATCCAAGGTAGAGACATCTGCAGGTTCCACAGTTGGAAGCATCTCGCGGCATACCGGACTCCGAATGGGTCTCAGTAGAGGCCTGCGAATCTGAAGTAGTGGGTATCAGGGGCTGCAAAAGCGCCTCACTGAGTAACGGTGAACTGGCGACTGGCTTAGGAGAAGAGTCGTCGGCAGCTTTGGACCGAGGCGGCCTGTCTCTATATCTTTATCTTTGCATTTTTTTCGGAATGTCGGTAGTCGGATTGCTTACCGAAGGCATATCTGGATAATTGAACTGAGCACCAAAATACTTAGAAGCGAAAATATACAGACGACTGATAGTTTGCTGTTTAAATAAGGCACAAAACCAGCAGACAGGTACATTGTGGTCAGGGCCTAAGCAAGGAATACAGTACGAATGAAAATCTTTATGTGGTATTTGCTTTCCACAAGAAATGCAATTATTTACTTTTACTGACATCGGTTAAGAGCAAGAAAAAGTTTCCCCAACAAGGTACTTAGCTTTTAGTTGAAGACTTCGGTTCTGAAACTAGAAAATGAAAATTTCAGGAGTTGGCCGACTGGCACTTGCGAACTGCTTCTGCTTCGGCAAGAAAGACTGATGTGATGGCATCAGCTGCATGTTTTATACTTCTGACTACTTGACATCACGGAAGAAGAGACAGCAACCGACGGAGGACCCAAGACTTTGTTAATCAGGCCGACTGAGGGCTACTGCAAGCAGATAACATAAATGTGATGACTGCAACAGTGAAACACGAAGAACATCTACACATTTCTACATCAAACACACTTATTGTTGCAATGACTAAACACAAGTATTTCTATAATGGAAAGTACAGTTGTGTAAGAACTTACCGTAACAGTAGGTGTCTATAGATCACTGCTGCAGTAATAATTACACATGGGAAGTATCCTGCCAAGGAAACTGTCCATCTGGCCAGTATACCAAAGCTTGGGTGTGTTCCTCTTGTCCCATACATCCGATGCATGTCCCAAGAGAGAGAGAGAGAGATTGCAAAGTGGTACATTAGAAAAGTACAGGCATGAAAATTCCCCAGGTCTTTCTTGTTCCGGAACAGACCATGCTAAAAAAAGAGTGAAGACAAATATAACAACATCTAGGAGACTGGAAAGTAAGCGTGTGTGAAAATGTATTAAAAGTGAGGAAAGACGTTTATACTGTGACAATGATCTCCTCTGACATCTACTGTTACAGTGAGTTGTTACTCAACTGTACTACGTCCTTGATAGCATTGATTTCATGTGAGAAGATTCCCAAGTGTTTTTATTGAGTCAGTGAGGAGGAAAGAGTAGTGGAACTGGAATCCCTAGTTTGTTGCAAGACAGATCTGTTAAAACCAGTCGAGGATCTGAAGAAGGTGTCAATTTTACAGTGTTCAGTAAAGATGTAAATGGAACTCTAGATGGCTGCTTCTAAAATGGATCTGGTGTCCAAAAAAGTACAGTTTTGTACCTACCATAAATGTAGATGTTGGCGTGCTAATACAGCTGCAGTCATAACAGATGGGTTCTCCTGCCGTCAGGCGGGTCCTCGGTCGGCCGAATTCCAAAGTCTAGGTCCGGCGTCGGTTGTCGTCGCTTCTTCCTTGACGTCAGTGCGACAGGGGTATAAAGGAACCAGCCGACGCCATTTTCTTCAGTTTTTCTTGCCCCAGATGTCAGGTGCCCCCAGAAGGAAGGCAATACATAAATTTGTGTAATAATGCAGTGCAATATAATCAAAATACAGTAGTTGCAAGCAAATACATCATAAATGAATACCCCAATCGGGTTGTATGAGGATGTGTGAGCCTACAGGCCTGTCCCAAGAGGAGAAGGAGGGAGGGAAACCTGGACTGCAGCTGTATTAGCACTCGAACATCTACATTTATGGTAGGTACAAAACTGTACTATATTCATCGTGCATACAGCTGCAGTCATAACAGATGGGTAGAATCCCAAAGCTAAGAAAGGGGTGGTAGGCACTAGGTAGAACTAGGAGGAGCCAAAATGCCCTGCAAGACTGCAGTGGCAAAGCCTGTTCTAGATTTTGAGTATAATGGTAGGTTGTAGTGCTTGGAGAAGGTATGCACAGAACTCCAAGTGGCTGCTTCCAAAATATCCTTGGTAGGAACTCCTCTGAGGAATGCTGCAGAGGTGGCTGTGGCCCTGGTGGAATGAGTTCTAATGCCTGTAGGAACAGTTTTGCCATGAAAGGAATAGCAAAAGCATATGCAGTGGGCTATCCATTTTGAGATTGTTTGGAAATTGGCTTCCCTTGAGCTCCTACCGCATAGGCCACAAAGAGCTGTTCTGATTTTCTGAAAGGCTTTGTTCTGTCCAAATAATAACACAGTTGTCTGTGGATGTCCAAGGAATGTAGTAATCTCTCCCCTTTGTTTTGAGGATTAGGATAAAAAGTAGGTAAATGTATGGCCTGATTTAAAGCTACCCTGGATACCACTTTAGGCATAAAGGACGGGTTTGTTCGTAAGGAAACTCTGTCCTGATGGAAGATGATAAAAGGTTGGATGGCCATGAGAGCCTGTAGTTCTGAAACTCTACGAGCTGAGGTGATAGCCAGAAGGAAAGCTGTTTTCCAGGACAAATATTGCAAATCTGATGAGGCAGCTGGCTCAAAGGGAGGCAAGGTCAGTTTTTCCAGAATGAAATTAAGATCCCAAGCAGGTATTGGTTGTTTTCTTGGAGGCCTTAAATTCTTAGCCCCTCTGAGGAACTGCCTTAGGAGAGGGTGAGAGAATAAAGGTGGATCAGTGTTGTATTCTGCAGAAATGGTTGATGCATGGATTTTGATGGAGGAGAAAAAGTCCACTGCTTAGCAGTTCAGCCAAATATTGTAGTATTTGAGGTAAATTCAGTTTTCCAGGATCCTGGCCCTTTTTCTCATTCCAGACACAAAAACATTTCCATTTTGCAGAGTAAGCTTTTCTAGTTGATGGCCTTCTGGCCTCCAAAATGACATCCTGCACCTCCTTGGAGAGTAGGGCCTGTTGTGATGCTAAGGAATCTTCCATGCCGCTAGATTGAGTGTTTTTAGCTGACTGTGAAGAGTTTTGAAACTGTGCTGAGTCAGAAGAGGAGGCATTAGAGGCAGGGACCATGGTGGGGAATGCGTCAGGCTCCTCAGGAGTGGGTACCAGTGTTGCCTTGGCCAGTCCGGAGCAATGAGGATCATCTTTGGTCTGTCTGCTCTGGTCTTTAATAGAACTTTGGGCAGCAGAGGAAGAGGAGGGAAAGCATAAACTGTCATTGATGTCCAACTGAAGGAAAGAGCGTCCACTCTCCAGGCCTTTGGATGGAAGATCCTTGAGCAGAATTTTGTCAATTGATGATTCTTGTGGGAGGCAAAGAGATCTATATCTGGCCTTCCCCATTCTTGGATTATTTCTGTAAAAACTTTTGGATGCAATTTCCATTCGTGTGGATCTGTCATATTCCTGCTTAGGTTGTCTGCCAGCGTGTTTTCCTTGCCTGGCAAGTACTGTGCTTGTAGTTCCATTTGTAAGTCTATGGCCATGTTCCAAAGTGACATGGCCAGTCTGCATAGAGGGTAAGAATGTGTTCCTCCCTGTTTGTTTATGTACCACATAACTGTGGTGTTGTCCGTTCTTATCAATAGTTGACCTGGTTGTAGAAGGTCCTTGAAAGCTATGATAGCATTTATTACTGCTAGCATTTCTTTTTGATTGATGTGACGGTGCTTTTCTTTTTGGGTCCAATTGCCCTGAATGCACCGGTCTGTCATGTGCGCCCCCCAGGCGTAGTCCGAGGCGTCTGTTGTGATGACTTGATTTGCTTGAGGCTTGCTGAATGGAAGACCTGTGTTTGTTTGACATGCTTGAGCCCACCACAGAAATTCCTTTTGCAGACATGGAATTAGTGGTATTATTGTTTCCAAACTGTGGCTGTGTTGAGACCATATGTTTTTCAGGTACCATTGTAGTTTTCTCATATGCAGCTTTGCACATGGGATTAGTAAGATGCAAGATGCCATGAATCCCAGAGCCTGCAGGATTTTCCTTGCAGTCAGCCTGGTGCAATTTGCTAGTGCTCTGAAGTATTGAATTAGTTGCCCCTGCTTCTCTGGCGTGAGGTAGGCCATCTGGGTGTTTGTGTCCAAATTGGCACCCAGGAAAATTATCTTCCGAGAGGGTATTAGCCTTGATTTCTTTTTGTTGACTGTGTATCCCAGAGAGTTCAATAACATTATTACATAAGCCAGATGTTTCAGAAGAATGTGCTTGCTGTCCGCTTGGATCAGGCAGTCGTCCAAATAGGGGTATATTTGTATCCCTTGAAGTCTGCAGTAGGCAATTACTGATGCCAGGCATTTTGTGAATACTCTGGGCGCAGTAGATAAGCCAAAGGGCAATGCAGAGAATTGATACTGGGTTGAACCTGCAAGAAATCTGAGGTACCTTCTGCAATTTTGTCTGATTGGGACATGCAGGTATGCCTCCTTGAGGTCCAATGTTACCAGCCAAGACTCCTTGCCCAGCATGGGAAGAAGTTGCTGTAGAGTGAGCATCTTGAATTTTGATACGAGTAGAAATGTGTTTAGGATGGATAGATCCAAAATAGGTCTCCAATCTTTTCCCTTCCTTGGCACTAGAAATAGCCTGGAATAAAAACCTTGGCCTTGTTCGTGTGTAGGTACCTCTTGAATAGCTTTCATGTTTATGAGATCTGAAATTTGCCTTTGTGCCTCTGCCGTTTGATTGTGTGTCAGGCTTGGCATGCCTCTCATTTTTGGAAGGGTATGAAAATGGAATTTGTAGCCTCTGTTTATAATGTCCAGGATCCACTTGTCCTTTGTGACAACATGCCAATTTTTTGAGAATAATGCCAGCTTTCCTCCTAAGGGGGCTGCCATTTGAGACCTGGTTGGCATGCAAAGGGGAAAGCCAATGGGTTTGCTTTCTGAAAGATTGCGAGTTGTCCTCACCACCTCTTTGTGTAGAAACTTGCCATTGTCTGTCTCTATACGATCCTTGTGATTGTCCTCTGCCCCTCGGGCACCTGTATCTGCCTCTTTGGGGTCCGTCTGTGGCAGGAAAGGACCAGTTTTTGGAAGGCCAATTTCTACTAAAACCTGGGGGTTGAACCTGCAGAAATTCTTTCACAGTTTTCATAGATTTAGCCTTTTCCTTCATTTTCCGTAATACTTCCTCAACATTAGCACCAAATAGTACATCCTTTTGAAGATGGGCGTCTAGTAATTTAGCTTTGACATGATCAGGCAAGGCTTGTTCCTTGAGCCAGGCATGCCTACGTATGACTGAACCTGTAAAAGCAGCTCTACATGAGGCCTCTAGAGCATCAAAACCACATTGTAAGGTATGCTTACCCACTTGTTCTGCACTATGCATCAAATCCTGCAACTCCTTCAAGTCTGGTTGTTCAGGTTGTGACATTTTACTTTTCAATTGTGATAACAAAAACTGTTGGTACTTTAGCATATGAAACTGACAGTAAGGCCCTCATGGATAAGGTAGCCGAGGTATATACCTTTTTCCCCCCACCTTTCTAAGGATCTGGAATCTCTCTCGGAAGGCAATGGATTTTTGGCAATGGAGGCCTTAACTCCCTTGGGGCCCTGTGAGATGGTTTCTAGGTCAGCAGCATGGCTTTTGTATAGAAATTGGTGCGAGTCAGGAACCCTGTAGTACCTGTCAGGCTTAACTGGAGCTGGAGGTAGAGAGTCCGGGTTAAGGCAGGCCTCCTAGTAAACATCATCTAGGATGTCAAAGACAGGAGGTATAGCTAGAGGCCTGTGCTGGGGTAACAAGAGAAATTCCCTGAGCCTTTTGTTGGAATCTGAATAATCCTGGCCTTCCCATTGGAAGTGTTCCCCTTAAGGTATGCAAGGTTTCCCCAAATGAGTAATCCTCAGGGGGGATACAGAAGGGATAGACTCCTCCGCATACAGAAGGGATAGACTCCTCCGCATCAGAGTCTACAAAACGGGAGTAAGACTGTTCCTGATCATCAGAGTGCTCTGAAATAATGGAGCCCTGATCAGAGGAGGGGGAATCTTTCTCCACTCTGGGCCTTTTGTCCGGTGGGGGCTGAGAACCTCTGATAAGAGTAATTAAATCCTCAGCTATTTTAAGCATTTGTTTCTTAGGCATGGGGCCTGGAGATGGGCCCTATGTAGCTGGTCTCTTAGAGTGCATGGTAGCTTTAGACTTAGTAAAAGCCTTAATGGAGAAGGAAGAGGAAGGTCTGAAGACACCTTGAGTGGAGGTGGACCTGTCCACATTCTGAGTTTCAACGCCAAGAGTGGCTTCGGTATCTGTAGTTGGGGTGTGGGCCGAGCAGCCTGCGACCTCGGGCACAGGAGACACCATCAAAGAAGTGTCGTCGGTAGTCGGGGGCTGCGTAGGCTCCTCGCTGAGAACAGGACTACGTGTAGTCGGCTTTGGCGTGGTGTCGGTAGAAGCCGCGGACCTCATGTGTCGGTCCTTGTCTTTGCATTTTTTAGACAAAACCGGAGTCGGAGTATCAGACGACATAGTATAGTTAAAACACTTTTCCAAAATAATGCTGGGCGAACTCCGCCTGACGCTTAATAGTGCGTTTGTTGAATGTAGCACAAAAGCGACAGACCGAGACGTCGTGGTCTGGGCCTAAACAAGGTATACAGAGGGAATGGAAATCCTTATGCGGAATTTGCTTCCCACAAGAAATACAATTATTAACTTTGTCTGACATCGGTCTGAGGCAAGAAAAGTTTCCCCAACGGGGTACTTAGCTTTTAAGAAGACTTTGGTTTCCAAATTTTCGTAATCTCAGGAGCTGGCTGGCCGGCACTTGCGAGCTGCTTCTGCTTCGGGCACCGCGCGGCAAGAAAGACTGAAGAAAATGGTGTTGGCTGGTTCTTTTATACCACTGTCGCACTGACGTCAGGGAAGAGGCGACGACAACCGACGCCGGACCTAGACTTTGGAATTCGGCCGACCGAGGACCCGCCTGACGGCAGGAGAACCCATCTGTTATGACTGCAGCTGTATGCACGATGAACATCTTTGAGAAAGGCACCCGAAGAAGCTACTGCTCTGGTGGAATGGGTTTTAACCTGGCTTGTCAGAGATCTCTCATGAAAGGAATAACAAAATGAAAAAGTGAAGTAAATCTTTTTGGAGATGTTTTGTTATGAGGCAGAAAAACCCAACTTGTTATCCTAAAAAGTGAACAAAATGTTGATCAGAAGAAAGTTTATTAACCTTGTGAAGATAATATCTAGAGTTGCCTACGGACATTTAAATGTAAAATTCTTTCACCTCTATTTTGTGGACAGAGAAGAAAGCAGGAAAATGTATAGTCTGCTTAAGAGGCATTTTACCTACAACCTTAGGTATAAAGGAAAGATTATCCCTGAGGAATACTCTGTCCTCATGGAAAATAAGGTGGAAATGTCATAAGGGCTTGCAACCCTGATGTCATTTTTGTCGAGGTAAAGGCTACAAGTAAAAACTCTCTTACAGGTACCACATTTTAAGACAGGAACAGGATGCATAGCATCTAGATTTTCAAGATAGTCTGATATGCAAAACACCCTTTAAAACTGTTCGACAGCAAAATGTGCAGAAACAGGGGGACGCAAGAGTAGGCAGGCAGAGATGGCTGGACAATATGCCTTAATGGAAAAACTGAGCAACTCACACAGATGAGTCTTTTTTTTTTTGAGCCAACAAGAAAATCTTTTCCATTTGAAAAAAAAAACAATTTATGTACTTAGCATAACATTCCATCTGTGTTGTCCATTTTCATTCTTCCTCAGCTGATCAGTTTGGATCCAAGACATCAGATCCAACTTCGCCTCTGCAAAAGCTCATGGAAACTTTGATCATTTGAGCCTCTCCCTTACCCATAATGTACAGACCCCCCATTAACTCATATCCAGTTTACAAGCTATTAAAGAAAGACGTAAAGCTAATACAATTGGATATAACTGCAACTATATCAGAAAGAAATTGGCAGTGCCAAATTTGGAGCTCTGTAAAGTCTGGAAGAGACGGACATTCTGTTACATCCGCCTGTAATTCTACAAACCAAAAAGTTGGCAGTCAGGTGGGTGGGGAGTTGAGGAAGAATGAAAATGGACAACACAGATAAAGAAGTTATGTCTTACCATAACGTTCCATCTGTATTGCTGATCCTCGTTCAGTCATTAAGCATGGGTATCAGTTCCGACCTCGGAACCGAGCCGGCAATTTTCCAAGCTCGCGTCAGCTTCAAACTCTCGAGCTAAACTCTTACCCACAATCCCCCTCTCCCTGTTACCTCAGATTGAGTTTGCAAGTCAAAGAAGGTAGAGGCTACCTCTGGTCAAATAACCTAAGAGAATTGGATGGTGAGATCCACTAGAAACCGCAGGAGGGGGAAGGAGGGAGGGTTGTAATGTCTGAACAAGGATCAACAATACAGATGGAACGTTGTGGTAAGACATAACTCTTATCTGACATTGTTAATCCTCGTTCATTCCTTATGCATGGGACAAAGTCCCCAGCTACCTCTATTCCTGCGAGGCTTTCATGGAAGGACATTCCTGAGCACCACAGAACCGAAAGATGCTCTTCCCCTGGAGGCCAAATCCAATTTGTAATGATTGATGAAGGTATGAGGCGTAGCCCAAGTTGCAGCTGCACAGATGCCATGTAAAGAAGCTCTGGCATGGAAGGCAGCAGAAGTTGCCACCAACCTTGTTGAATGAGCTTTCATGGTAGTAGGCAACGAGATATTACGTTGTGTATAAATGAAGGTCACACAGTCCATCAACCATCTAGCTAATGTGACCTTAGCAACAGCAGATCATAATCTAGGTCCAGAAAAGGCCAAAAATAACTGGTCAGATTTACGAAAGGACCTAGTCCTGTTTAAGTAAAAACGGATTTGCCTGTGGATATCTAGGGTATGTAGGCAATACTCTCCTCTGTTTGAATGATTGGGAAAGAAAACTGGCAATTCAGTGGCTTCATTAATGGACATTTCGGAGATCACTTTTTCAGAAATGGATTAGTTCTCAGAGACACTATCTCTATGAATAATCAAGTATGGACTCTTGATACATAAAGCTTGAAGCTCAGAAATACGTCTGGCAGAAGTAATGGTGACCAAAAACAAGGTTTTCCATGACAAATGCTTGAAGTCACAAGAAGAGGCTGGTTTGAAAGGTGGCATTGTCCGAGCTTGTAGAACTAATGATAAATACCATGGTTGAATAGGTTCTCTAAAAGGTGGCTTCAGATGATTCACACCTTTTATGAAGGTATTACACAATTTGTGGGACATAAGGGAGGAATCTCGGACACCCTCATGAAAATTAGAAATTGCAGCCAAATGAACTCTAATGGTAGAGGCCGATAAACCCGATTGGAAAAGGTTCATCTTTCAGCCAACAGGTAAATCTTTTCCATTTGCTCAGATAAGTAATTCTAGTGGAAGACTTATGAGATGCAATGAGAATGTCACGCACTGGTAAAGAAAGATCATTATCCCTGGCAATCAAGGGAATTGGAGTAGCCAAGCTGTGAGCTACAGGCTGTTCAAGTTGGGATGAATCAGGTTCTGTGGATGTGAGATCAACTCCGGGTTTGGATGGAGAATCCATGGTTGATCTAGTAGGTGAGGCCAAAGGAAGGGGAACCAAATCTGTCAAAGCCAATATGATGCTATGAGGATCACCTTGCTCTTCAACTGACGGGCTTTCTTCAGAAACTGTGGAATGAGGGGAAAGGGTGGGAATGCGTAAAGAAGACCCGAGGGCCAATCGTGGACTAGAGCGTCCCTGGGTGACTGTCCTGGAGGGGGAATCAGGGCGAAGTAGTTGCTGCATTTGTAGTTGGTAGGGGATGCAAAGAGGTTGCAGCAAGGACTGCCCCAGCGGTGGAAGATCTCCGCCGCTATCAACAGATTCAGGGACCATTCATGAGGTTGAAGAATGCACCTGCTGAGTCTTGTCTGCTATCACGTTGGAACTCCCGGGAATGTGCATTGCTAGAAGAAAACGGTTGGTAGCCATCGCCCATTGCCATATCCTCATGGCCTCTCAACAAAGGGGGTAAGATTTGGTTCCACCTTGCTTGTTGATGTACCAGACCACCGCCATGTTGTCATATTGAATCGCAATTGTCCCAGACGGCAGCAGGGGATGGAATGCTTGCAACACCAGAAACACAGCTCTCCGCTCTAGAACATTTATATGTAGATGGGTCTCCAGTTCGGACCAAGTGCCTTGGACTGTCTGTCCCGGACACAGCCCCCCCCACCCCATCAGGGAGGCATCTGTGGTCACTGTGGACTTGGGTTGCTGGGGGGAAAAGGGCGATACCATTGTGACAGATTGTGTGTCATCCACCAGTTTAAATCCTGTTTGCACCTGTGGGTTACTCGAATCATGGCTGAAAGAGGATGCTGAAAGGGATACCATTGTAGAAGCCTCATGTGAAACCTGGCCAGGGAGACAATGGTGATGGAGGCTGCCATGGAACCCAACAGCTATAGAACAGAGTGAGCCGTGGATTTCTCTCTTGAAATGATGTAAATCAGTTGTTGCTTTATCCTTAAAATTCTATGCTCTGGAATGGCAGCTCTGCAGTTCTTTATGTCCAAGATAACCCCTATGAATTCTGTGGACTGAGATGGGGTGAGATTGGATTTTTGCCAATTTACGGTTATGCCTAGCCTTTGTGCAGTGAGGAGAGAGTATGCTAGGGCTTCTTCCAGTAGATGTCTGGTGGGGGCGGAAATGAGACAGTCATCTAGGTATGGAAACACCTGGAATCCTTGTAGTCGCAAGTGAGCTGTGATGACTGCCATGCACTTTGTGAACACTCTGTGGGCTGTAGTGAGTTTGAAGGGCAGTACTCTGAACTGGTAGTGACTGGCTCCAGCACGGAAGCGCAGGAATCTTCTTGATGGCCTGCCTACCTTTATGTGGTAGTACGCATCTTGAAGATCTATAGAGCACATCCAATCGTCTTTTTCCAAAAGCGGGAGGATAGACTGTATTGTGACCATCCCGAATTGTTGTACTCTCACAAACTTGTTCAATACACTGAGATCCAAAATTGGTCTCCAGTCCCCGGTTTTCTTTGGCACCAAAAATAGTCTTGAGTAGAATCCGGATCCTATCTGGTCTGGAGGGACTATTTGGATGACTCTCTTTCTTAGCAGCTTTTCTATCTCTAATGCTGCTTCTTCCCTTTGACTGGGTGGAACGTCGGGAAGGTTTTTTGGGGGGACAGGACAAAGATCAAAGGGGATATGATAACCTCTGGTTATACTCCATTGTACCCAAGAATCGGTGGTGATGGTTAGCCAGGCAGAAGGGTACAAGAAGAAACGTCCCCCAACCACCTCCAGAGGAAAGGAGCGCTGGAAGGATTGGCCAGGGAAAGAATCCCTGGAACCCTGGTTACGCGGACCCCTCTCTGCTCCGAAAGGAGCGTCTTCCCTGTGAATTTCCCCCTCTGCATCTAGGGGAGTACTCGGCCTGTGTGTCACGGAAAGGACCCTGAGATTTCTTGAACCACATCTTCCCACTCTTTTGGTTTCGGGAGAAAGCACGTTGAGGGGAAGAATAATGGACACCTACGGCAGAAAGGGTCTTACCGTCCTGTTCACATCTGGCCAGTGTGATTTTAACTTTGGGTCCAAACAACGAGGAGGGCTCAATGGGGGCATTAAGAAAAAAAGACTTAAATGGTTCCACGAAATTGCACAAGCGCATCCAGGCATGTCGTCTCAAGACCGCAGCTGAACCCGCTGCTCTAGCTGCTCATTCTGATGCATGAGATATCAATCGCATAGAGGAGTTTGATATTAACTCAATGGTGGCCAGCTGAGAGGCCACTTTGTCATGGATCTCTTCAGACACACGGCACCAGTCAAGGTTTCAGAGAGCTCAGAAATCAGATCCCTTTGAAGCCTGGTAAAGTGTGCCATATAATTCAGGGACCTGATAATAAAGCTCACTGATGCAAAGGTGCGCTTCCCTATCCTGTCCAGGTACCGGGACTCTGTTAGGTGGATGGACAGTCTGGCTTTCTTCTGCCAGATCCTTTTTTTTGCGGCCGCCACCACCAAAGCATCCACAGGAAGACCTTTTGACCAATGGGGATCCATAGCAGGAGGGGACAACATTTTATCTGGCCTCCGGAGAATAGCTTCAACTGTGTCAGGAGCCTTCCAAGCATGCTGCACGATAAGCTGGACAAGTTCATCAGCAGGTGGAGTAACCCAGGAGGTAGGGGGCCGGGCACAAAAGGCCTGCAGGAACACAGATTCCTCAGAGGTCGGATTAGAGGACTGCCGGTCACCTCACTGTTTCAGGATTTCGAGGATATCACCAAAGGATACCTCAGAGGGTGACTGAGGGCAGCCTTCCCCCTCATCAAAATGTGTCTCTTTAGTGAGGGACTCCTCTGTGGAGTCCACGTGCTTCCTCTTACACAAACTTTTCTGGTGGACTTCCTCAGCAGGAGAAGCTGGGGAAGACAGCAGAAAAGGGGTTTCCTGTGGGAATATGTCCTGAGGCCCTTGCAGCCGGTGTCCACTCGGTGCGACTTGTGAAACCACTGTACCTGAGGAGGGTGGAGGGATAGACAGTCCTGTACTGCCAGCAGCAGCGAAAGCCTTCTCCATCAGTTGGAAGGCTGGTCCACCTGAAGAGGAGTGAATGTCAAGGACAGGGGTCACCCCTCCCCTAAGTGGCTCAGCCTGCCGACCCGGAATCCCTGGATGGCTATGGAGCAGCAAACTATGCATGTCACAACTGACATACTGGGTCATAGCAAAACTTTCCTGCCACGAAGGCAACTGCAGTTCCTTAGTGAGATCCATAAAGGGAACCGCAGAAGGGGAAAACTATGCTATATCCATGGACTTCAAAGGTAATGAAGGAGAATAAGAAGGGGTCTTTGGAGACGGGTGATCACCTCCCAAGGAAGGATAGTTCCTGGGGGGTGGGATACCTCTGGCCAAGAGCACCTGATCCACAAGACGCAACACATCGTGTTCGGAAAGGCTTCTAGTGGACCTCACAGAGACTGAGGGAGAAACAGGCCTGTCCATAGAAGAGGCAAACTCGGTGCCCATCTCACCAGTCCACACCGAGAACAACGGTGCTGAGAGAGACTACTGGTGTCTGCACCGAAGAAGTCATCGGTGCTGAGGTCATGGTCTGCACCGACACAGGGATCGGTGCTGAAGTGGTTGTTGGTGCCGAAGCGGGAACCGACAAAACTGGAGTCAACAATAAAGTATGTCTCCAAATGAGACCGCCAGGGGGTGACCGTGGGGACCCTTCTACCTTATTGAAATCCGCATCTTCTGTGATAGATTCCTCAGGGGAATCCATGTGCTTCCTCTTGCACATTGTATTTCGGGGTGGCTCCTCAGTGGAATCTTCCAAGGAGGACCCCGAAGAGTAGGTTCCCTGGAGCAGGGTTTTTTGCTGCTCCTGTGCTCGAAATCTCTGCGTAGTGGGTTGTGTCATCTGCATGCTTGAGGAAAGTGAAAGGTCAGGTTCTGATGCTGGAGGTGCCAACTACATGCTTGTGGAAGCAAGAACCCTCTCTATCACCTGGAAAGCAGGCTCACCAGAAGAGGGATGGGACTCCAGAACTGAGAAGGACAACCTTGAAACCAGGTTCACACCCGCCCTGATGAACCTACCTCCAGGAAAGGAGCCCCGAGAGGACTAGATATTGCCGGGCCAGCCGGAGCTGTAGACAGCACCACGGAAAAAATTGGCTCAGAACTAAGGGTCACAGCGCCGACAAAGTCACAGTCCCGAGGGTGGGCCTACTCCGAATGAAGTCCAGAGGGAATGCTCTGAAACCGTGGAAGTATTCGTCACAGGAACCAAAGACATAGGCACCGGGGTAGACATCGGTACTGAGGGTTCCAAAGCCTGAGAAGAGGCTGGAGGAGGATATGTTTGAGTCAATGCAGAGTAAACTTTGGCTCTAGATGGGAGGGAAGTCTTGGTAGAGGTTGGAATTCCTCTAGCTGCCAAGAGCTGATCGACACACCACACTATGTCTATTTCAGAAAGACTCCTGGTGGACCTTGTTGACATTCCTGAGTGTGAGTCAGGTCTCTCAAGAAAAAGACTATACTGTTGCCCCAAGAAGGGGTCTATAGTAGGAGAGTATCTGGTCCTGGGCAATATTTCAGGTTTCAGCACTGAAGATGGGGCCATATGGGAAGGCACTGTTGATGTCGAGGATGTGTCTGGTACTGAAGCAGGAATAAGAATCTTCGGTTCCTTAGCTGCCACCAACAAGACCTTCGGCTCCATAGAGGTAGTCGAAGGCTCAGGGGCCGAAGTGGTAGGTGCAGACATTTTAGGTATTTTGGGTAATATAGTCAGAGCTTTTCAGTTCCATAGAGCTCAGGGAAGCCGGAACATAGTGACTTCTCTTTTTCTTATCTTTCCTGGGAGGTGGTGAGACCTCTGCCTCAGAAAGGGCCTCTGAAAAGTGTTTTTTTAATAAACCCTTTAGAATCAGTTTGTTCTTGCGTTCTGCGAGAGTGCGAGAACTAAAATTTTTACATATCTCACAAGGAGGTTAAATCTGGAAATGAGAGACTCCAAGACAGTAGACGCATGAAAGATGCCCGTCCAGGTTAGGCATCTTCCGCCCATACTTGTCAAACTGCTTGAATCCAATTGTCCCTCTTTTGTCAGTAAAGTTGAGTCTAAGAATAAAATTAGGCACAGCAGAAATACAGTAGTCTAAGAGAGAAATATCTAACAATACTGTGTAAGAAAGTTTTTTTTTTAGAAAAACAGAAGCAGAGAGAAACCTATTCTAAGAGAAAAACAAAGACTATAGAGACTTAAAAGAAAATATCCAAAAATTTTTCACTTAGCTGAGAGAGCTGGCTTGGCACATCTTGAAAAGTATGCAGCAAACGAGATCTGAAGGAAGGAGAAGAGGGGCACTATGGGTAGGACTTAGCTCGAGAGTTTTTGTTTGGCGCGAGCTTGTATAATGGCAGAGTTGGTTCCGAGGTTGGAACCGAAGTCTTATCAGTAAGGAATGAATGAAGATTTACAACATCAGATAGTGTCTTATCTGCATAACTGATCTGTCTTTAACTTTAGAGAAACACTTATAATCTTAGTCTTTAAACAGTGTTGTTGCATGGGCTGTTTGTACATTTGTTGGCTTGCCTGTACTTTGATGTTACAGCTCAGCTGTTTAAATCCAAAATTTTGCCCTTTGCAGCCTTTTCTTTTTACAAAGTCATAGCCCATCCCTGTGGTACATATGAGTTGATGTTTGTGTATACTCCAAGTGTTGTCATCACATTTGCTTTGTTGATGTTCCTGTGCAAAATTGGCCTTTCATGCTTGATCCCTACAAGAGTCACAGTTACACAGTGCACAACCTTCTGCTCCAGTTTTGTCAAGCAACTCATAGTAGTATGAACATTCACTACTACTTCTGTCTGTAAGTACTGATGACATCTGCCTTTCTACAAGCACTAACATGAGGTATTCAGTGTTCATTGATTTCCATACAAAGATGCAGTTACTGTGCAATGCCACTTCCTTCTCCTCTGCATAGGTTTATAGTAGGCACTGTTGAATTTTTTTTTTTTGAAGATGAGCTGAGAGCTCAGTGGTTTACTCCGACTCTTTGGAATAATGTTAATCAATGAGCATTTGTATGTCAGATTTACTACTTGTGAGAGATATCTGAAAAGGGATTGCGATGTCTCAGTTACAAGTGGTAAGCAAAGTGCTAACAGCTGTGAGTGGGGGATGATGAGCACTGTGGAATACAGGTGATACTCCTGAGGAAATAAAGTTAATAAGAATTACAACAGACTGCACTATTACTGCAAACTGTTTAAAAAATGGCAGAGGTATAAATCATATTGTTGGAGGTAGTCTTGTTTATCTAGCTTCTTGAGGAAATGTGTAAAATTTTGGACAACAGTGAATAAAAAAAAAATTGTGGCAGCCTGCAAAGCAAAACAATATTGAGGCTGACCAAGAACAGTATGCACACTGTTCAGAACAGTGACAGTAGGCACATGAAAGAAAGAATATATTAAGTTGCAGCACCAATGAATATGTGCATATAAAAGCAGTAGTACTTACAAATATAAGGAGAAATGAATGGCATCCTTAAGAGGTAACAAGGCAGAAGACTGCAATGTTATAACACACATATGATTACTCTTTATAATTAGAGTATTAATTTACGGCTAAGTCTGCAGCATTTCTCCCCGGGCCTCGCTGAAAATTTACTCAGTCCAAGTCAGACTTTTCTGGTAAACAAATGTTAAATAAATAAATAAATAAAATAAAAGGTCTGTCAGAGGCAAAGATGAATTGTAATCTGGTGTATGCTACAGGCACGTTTTCCAGGAATACTTAAGACACCTTTACATTAAGGATTGCTAAAAGCATTTTTGTAAACTGATTTACTGTGAAAGTGCTATTCAGATGAGTTAGGAGAGAGATGAAGGAACACTTTTACTGGCACACCAGGAAGACTGCAAGCAAATCTGTTTGATGTGCATTGTCATGCAAAGATGATTAATTAGCTGAACCTAGCAGGGTGAGAAATGTGACTTTCTTGCTAGCTTAGGGTTGGAATATGGGAGGAGTAAAGTACAGTTTTGTACCTACCATAAATGTAGATGTTCGAAGATCCACATTGCTGCAGTCCTTACACTTGGGGTAGTCCGCTGTCCTCGGTCGGCCCGAATATCAAAGTATAAGGCTGACGTCGGTCAAGGCGCATTTGACTGACATCAGGACGTCAGGGTACAAATGCGCATGACCGACGTCATATCCTCAGTCTTTTCTTGCCCCAGATGTCAGAAGACCCTAAAAAGAAAGGTCAAAACCAAAAGACAGCAAACAACCAACCAACCACCCTTGCACTAAAAATATGTACAATATATACAATATACACCATATTGACAACCCAACCCACACAACCGCCTCTAACTACAGAGGGAAGGAGGGAGGAATTGGACTGCAGCAATGTGGATCTTGAACATCTACATTTATGGTAGGTACAAAACTGTACTATGTTCTTCATCTCACATTGCTGCAGTCCTTACACTTGGGTAGAATCCCAAAGCAGAGGTAAGGGAGGATGGCAAAACTATAAAGAAGCAGGAGCTGCCAAAATGCCCTGCAAAATAGCAGTGGCAAAACCAGCCCTAGATTTAGAATAAAGTGGAAGGTGATAATGCCTAGAGAAAGTATGCACTGAACTCCAAGTAGCTGCCTCCAAAATATCTTTAGTTGCCACCCCCCTTAAAAAAGCTGTCGAAGTGGCAGTAGCCCTAGTGGAATGAGGCCTAATCCCAGCTGGAATCTCCTTGCCATGATGGGAATAACAGAAAGCAATGCAAAACCCAATCCACTTAGAAATAGTTTGTTTTGACACAGGCTTGCCCTGAGAACCCAAAGCAAAAGAAACAAATAACTGCTGAGACTGCCTGAACCCTTTAGTTCTGTCCAAATAATATTGCAACTGCCTGTGTACATCTAAAGTGTGCAAAATCTTTTCCCCTTTATTTTGGGGATTTGCATAAAAAGTAGGCAATGAATAGTTTGGTTTAAAGCCACACTTGAAACCACTTTAGGCATAAAGGAAGGATTAGTACGTAAAGATACCCTATCCTTATGGAAAATTAAGAAAGGCTCAACCGCCATAAGGGCCTGCAACTCAGAAACCCTTCTTGCAGAGGTAATGGCCAACAAAAAAGCAGTCTTCCATGATAAATATTTCAACTCGGTAGTAGCTGCAGGCTCAAAAGGTTGTAGAGTGAGTTTCTCCAACACAAAATTGAGATCCCAAGCAGGAGTAGGAGCTCTACGTGGGGGTCTTATATTCTTTGCCCCTCTAAGAAATTGCTTGAACAAAGGATGAGAAAACAATGGTGGGTCACAATCATAGTGAGCCGAAATTGCTGCAGCATGAACCTTAATAGAAGAGAAGGACAAACCCTTGTCCAGTAACTCAGTAAGATATTGAAGAGCCACACTTAAATTTGGCTCCGAAACATCAAAATCCTTTGCTGCACTCCAAAATAAAAATCTCTTCCATTTATCTGCGTACACTTTCCTTGTACTAGGCCTTCTAGCTTCCAAAATAACATTCAAAACTTGCTGTGGAAGTTGAGACCCACTATGGTTCAAAACAGAATATGCCAGGCTGTTAGGTGAAGAGAGTGAAGCTTGACATTGAGCAAATGACTGTCCTCCTGAGACAACAGGTGTGGAATCGAAGGCAAAGGCCATGGAGGCTCCCGTACCAGACTTCTCAGTAATGGGTACCAATGCTGTCGAGGCCAATCTGGAGCTATCAAAATCATCCTTGGCTTGTCCTGTCTGGCCTTTAGTAGTACCTTTGGGAGGAGAGGCAGAGGTGGAAAGGCATACACATGAAGATTGCTCCAATTGAAGGAAAGAGCATCCACTTTCCAAGCTGTGGGATGAAACCTTTTCGTGCAAAACTTTGGCAGCTAGTGGTTTAGTGGAGAAGCGAACAGATCTATGTCTGGAGTTCCCCATGACACTGTCAATTTCTGAAATACATGCGGATCCAATTTCCACTCGTGGGGATCCATAATTCGTCTGCTCAACATATCTGCTAAGGAGTTCTGTGCTCCCGGCAGAAACCTTGCCTGAAGATTTAGATGTAAACTGAGAGCAGTCTCCCACAAAATCATTGCTTGCCTGCATAGAGGATAAGAATGTGTTCCCCCTTGCTTGTTGATGTACCACATGACAGTAGTGTTGTCTGTTAGAATCAACACCTGCCCTGGAAGAAGTAAATCCTTGAAAGCTATTAATGCAAACTGGACTGCTAACATCTCCTTCAAGTTGATATGTAGATGTTGTAGTCTGGCAGGCCACTTGTCTTGTATCCACTTTCCATTCAGATGAGCTCCCCAAGCTTTGTCTGAGGCATCTGTCGTTAGAATCTGACTCGCCTCTGGCCGGGTCACAGAGAGTCCCTTGTTTAGGTGACATTCCTGAGCCCACCACAACAATTCCTTTTGAATGCAAGGTATTATTTGAATGACAGTGTCCAGATCCTGGCAGTGCTGTGTCCATACATTTTGAGATACCATTGTAACTTCCTCATATGCAGTTTGGCATTGGGAAGCACCAGAATACAAGATGCCATGAACCCTAAGGCTTGAAGGACTGTCCTTGCAGTCAGCCTGGACTGATGAGACAATTGATGAAAGTAAAGGGAAAGATTCTTTTGTTTGTCCGGGGTCAAAAAGGCCATCTGGGATGCTGTATTCAGTCTTACACCCAGAAAGCACATGTCCTGAGAGGGTACTAGACTGGACTTTATTTCGCTCACAGAATACCCCAGGCATCTTAGCACTGCTATCACATATTCCAAATGATGAAGAAGCTCGTCCCTTCCTTGAGCCAGAATCAGGCAATCGTCCAAATAAGGATAGATCTGTATTCCTTTTAGCCTGAGGAAAGCTATCACTGGAGCCAGAACTTTCGTGAACACTCTGGGCAGTAGATAAGCCAAAGGGCAATGCAGAGAACTGATAATGAGAAGTCCCAGCCCGAAAACGCAGATACTTCCTGCAACTCAGTCTGATAGGAACATGAAGGTAAGCCTCCTTGAGATCCAAAGTTACCATCCAATGATCTTTGCCCAGCAGAGGTAAAAGCTGTTGTAACGTCAACATTTTGAACTTGGGAATGTCCAGATAAGTGTTGAGGGTAGATAAATCCAAAATTGGTCTCCACGTGTTCCCTTTCTTTGGTACTAGGAACAGGCGAGAATAAAATCCTAGGCCCACTTCTGGCATAGGGACCGGCTGTATGGCCCCTATTTGAAGTAACAGAGAAATTTGTTTGTGAGCCTCTATTCTTTGCTGAGGAGGAACGTCTGGCATGCCTTTGAAAGGAGGCAAGGTATGGAAATAAAACCTGTATGATATCCAATACCCATCTGTCTTGGGTAATTAAACTCCAATTTTCCTTGAAAAGTGCCAACCTTCCTCCCAAAGGTGCTGCCAGACGAGAAGGCTCTGGCAGCTGAAAAGGTAGGTCATTGGGTCTGTTTACGAAAGGACTGACCCCTGCCCTTACCCGAAGACTGTGCAGGTGAACTCCCTGTTCTAGGCCTGAAAGAGCCCTGAGCTCTGCCCCTACCACGTCTAGACCTACCCCTAGACTGGGAATCATAAGAAGGATACATCCACCCCTTGGTAGGCCAATTTCTACTAAACTTCGGAGGCTGAACCTGCAAAAAATCTTTAACAGTCTGCATAGACTTAGCCTTGTCTTCCATTCTCTTTAAGACTGCCTCAACAGGAGAACCAAACAACACATCAGATTGTAAAGGAGCATCTAAAATCCTTGTCTTAACATGGTCAGATAAATTCTGATCCCTCAGCCAGGCGTGCCTGCGAAGAACTGACCCAGTGGCAGCCACCCTAGACGAGGCCTGTACAGCATCAAAACCACATTGCAAAGAATGCCTACCCACCTGTTCAGAAACATGTACTAAATCTTGTAACTCTTTACACTCAATACCTTCCGCCAGAGCATCTACCTTAGACTTCAATTGTGAAATGAGATAGTTTTGGTATTTCAACATGTGAAACTGGCAATTCAAAGCCCTCATAGCTAGGGTGGAAGAAGTATAAACTTTCTTTCCCCATCTATCCAAAGCCCTGGCCTCTTTATCTGGAGGAACCGGATTTTTGACAACAGAAGCCTTAACACCCTTAGGCCCCTGACTAACAGTTTCTGGGTCTGCCTTAGGACTCTTAAAAAGATACTTATGAGCTTCAGGCACCCTGTAATACCTATCCGGTTTAACAGGAGCAGGAGGCAAAGAATCAGGATTAAGAGAAGCCTCTGCAAAAACATCTTCCACCACATCCAGAACAGGAGGTATAGCCAAAGGCCTATGCTGGGGTAAAAACAAAAATTCCCTAAGCCTTTTCCTGGAATCAGCGAAGTCCTGAGCTTCCCACCTACAATGGTCGCTCACGGAACGAAGAGTCCCTGAAAAGGAAAAATCCTCAGGAGGAGAAGCAGAAGGAGTAGAATCATCCACATCAGAATCAGAATAAGGAGAATACTCCTGCAAGTCTTCAGCCGAAGACTCTGAAACATCCGAAGCCTGCTCAAAACTCCCTAGCTCAGGTTCCACCCTAGGTCTCTTATCAGGAGGGGGCAAAGAACCTCTAATCAAAGTAATCAAATCTTCTGCCATTTTAAGCATATGCTTCTTGGGCACAGATCCTGAAGAACTAGGGGTGACACCAACTGAAGCTAAGCCTGGCCTGCCTCTGGGAGAAGCCTTGGAAACAGAAGGAGAGGGCCTAACCACCCTAGGAAGGGAGGGGAGTACAGTAACCTGAGAAGCCCCTTCAGCCTGACCTGCCTCCTGAGAGGCCACATCCTGCAATAACAAAGTCTCTCCCTGGGGCTCCAGAGGAACCTCCGGCGGAACCACCGGCTCCACCGACACCTCTAAAGAACCGGCGTCCGGGACGGACTGTTCTTCTAGCCTAGGCTTAGCTGCTTTGTCCTTGCGCTTCTTCGAAGAAGCGGGCGTCGGAGCATCCGACGGCATTTTATAATTGCACCGCTTCCCGAAGACTAACCTGGCACAATCTAACCTTTTCTTTATAGTGCGCTTATTGAATCTAGCACAAGAGCGACACCCAACAACGTCGTGCTCAGGCCCTAAACAAGGAATACACAAAGTATGATAATCTCTATGCGGTATCTGTTTCCCACAAGAAATACAGTTATTCACTTTTTCTGACATCCGGTAAACCACTGAGGCAAGAAAAACTAAAATATTCCCCAACGGGGTACTTAGCCAACTTTGACTCGGTCTGAAACTCCGAATTCGAAAAATTTCAGAACGCCGAACGGCACTTGCAACGCTGCTTCTGCATCGGACCATGCGGCAAAAAAGACTGAGGATATGACGTCGGTCATGCGCATTTGTACCCTGACGTCCTGATGTCAGTCAAATGCGCCTTGACTGACGTCAGCCTTATACTTTGATATTCGGGCCGACCGAGGACAGCGGACTACCCCAAGTGTAAGGACTGCAGCAATGTGAGATGAAGAACATCTTGAGAAAGAAGTGAAGCAAATGAAATCTGAATGTTTAAAGGGACAATCCCAGGGATTTTTTGTTTTGATTCAGCCTTTGTTTACTTTTCAAGTTTGCCTTTCTGAGCATGCTCACCTGTGGCTGAGGGGGGTAGGGGAAGTGTGCCTGCAGGAAGCTTCAAAGGAGTTAGCTACATTCCATCTCAAATTGCAGCTCTACTGACAACAGCTTTCCATGTGAGCCATTCATTGGTGTAATCTGTGCATTTATCCATTCAGAAAAGTAGCCTTTCAGACATTTTACGACCAGACTGCTGCTGCTACTCTAGAAAGCACAGCAGTAATGCAATTCTTATAAAGAGACATTATTTTGTTTCTAAAATCAGTTGTTTACCAGACTATTTTGTTTACCTTTTAGTGTAGTGTAAGTCACATTCACACAGAGTCAGAGTTTTCAGACAAGCTTGTGTGCATACTGCAGGTTAGATTTCACAAACTTCACTGCTGGATGTTTATGATAGGAACTGCTTAGAATTTACAGTTTGTTGTTTTGAACTTCCCCTCCCCTACCCAGAGACTATTAGTTGAATGACTGGTTTAGCATCAGCCTGAGATGCTATCTAGTCAAACTCAAACCTGCATCCTTTGCAGCAGTGAAATTACATCTTTAGTATGTGCTTGCGTTTTGTAAAACTTAGTGGAAAGCTTATCCCAACTTAGGCAATTGTATTTTCTTTTGTTTGCTTTTGTTTTATGTTAGTTGCTACATGCTTTTTTCCCTTCACTGGTAATTATTTGTCATATGTTCTGCCACAGTGTTGCTTATTAGTGCATGTACTCATGCAGACATATATTTATAACACAGTTTCTCCACATTTCACAGGAAGCATTGCTTTGGACATTTTCGTCTTGGAAACAAATCCCCTGAGTTGCAAATATCCTAAGATTCTAGAAGAATAAAATCTTATAATAGTAAAAAAAAAAATGTCAGACAACTGTGAAATTGAATCTTGTTACTGTACTAAAAGTATTTTCCCATTGGGTGACACCCTTCATGAATCACTCGCAGTGACTGTCTGTATAATATGGATTCCATTCCACTGAATTTATTTTCTTTATCTTTCTCTTTATCTTTCCTGCATTGTGGTAAAATGTTTGGATCATTCACTCTTTTGCTGAATATTTGACTGCAGTAGAGTTGCACTGGTTACCATTTGAAAGTTGAGGTAAATGCAGTCTCTATTTCCCTATATGTGTGCATAAGTGTGTATGAAATATGTAATCTAAGTTTATATTCATGTGGTTGTAAAACCACAGCCTTGCTATGTCTTACTGACCGGCTTGTAATTCAAGGCATTCTTGACTGTCAGTCAAATTTGTATATGCTGGATATTTAATTGCTGTTGTTTGTCTTTCTGCTTTTTCCCGGTAAGGGGTCACCACAGCGGAACTCCGGTCCACTAATGATTGGCAGTAGATTTTTATGAAACGCTGAGGTGCCAACTCAACGCCCAACCTTCAACAAAGGCTCGCCCATTTATGCACGCATGTCTTTCGAACGCTACCCAACTGCATGGAGGACATGCAGACTCCACACAGAAGGCACTGCCAAGCCAAGCTGAGAATCAAACGGGAGAACCTCTTACTGTGAGGTAACCACACTACCACTGTACCACTGTGGAATCATGCTGGATATTTAATAGTGTGTGTATTTTATTAGACCTTTGTATGCAGCGACCTACTTGTTGTAGGCTGGATATGTAATAATGTATTTTATTAGACCTTTGTATGCAGCGACCTACTTGTTGTAGGCTGGATATGTAATAATGCATGCATTTTATTAGGCCTTGGCATGCAGTGCACCTACTTGTTTTAATGGTATATTTCACCTGTAATATTGGAATTCACATAACTTTTCTCAAACTTGCCTTTTTTGCAACTTAAATGGCTGTGCTGATGAGACCACTTACCCCCTTATCAAGAAGGAAACAGATAATAATTTAAAGAAATAAATGCATATGCCATGTCATTATGTGTTTATCATATGCATTCAGCTTTGGTTGATTCAAATGGATTTGCTGTATATCTTTGTTATAGATCAATATATATTCACCATATACATGTGTGTGTTAAACGTTTATTCCACTATTTTCTTATTTGATATGCTCCACCACCAAGAAAATTGGCAAAACCATCGAAAAGTATAATAAAACGCATTCAGAAGGACAACGTGACGCTACACACACACACACACACACACACACACACACACAAAAACCTGTCTCTGAATTTGTTTGTGTCTCTGTTTATATACACAGATGTACACACACCTGTACATGTGGTGTGTTTGTGAATATATATACATGCAGACACTCATTCACTGTCATGCAGGAGGCATTTTGACTAAGGTGACAGTATAGCTGCTCCTTACAACATTCGTGCCACTGACCCTTTATTGCTAGTTTTACAAGTAATAGTTTTTTTTTTCCATTCGTCATATGCCACTTGACAACAATATCAAAAGTGTGGTTCAGACTATAGAAACTACAGATCCATAAGCTTAATCAGCCTTATCTGTAAGGCCATGGAACAAATCATCATGAACCCTATAAATAAGGACATAGATGACCTCCATACCCTTAATCTGACACATTTGCTTTTGTCAAAGAGGTTATACCTGTTAAACCTGGTAGACTTCTTCAAAAGCATCACCAAGGTGAGGCATAAATGAAGACCAATCTGTGCATACAACCTACCTTGACTTAGCAAAGGCCTTCAATACACTCCCACATTCAGGCACCACTGATAAACTCTCCCAGTTGAATATAAACCTTTACATTGTCAGGTATGTTGCTAACCATCTGACTTTCAGATAACACTCAGTCAAAATTGGGGACTTTACCTCGACCAGCAGAGCTGTCAGCAGTGGAGGTCAGTGCTGTGCCCCCTATTGTTTAGAATATACTTCTCAGAACTTCAGGCCAAAACTGAGGGCCTGTGCCTAACTTTGCTGATGACTGCAAATTAGGTGTAATCATTTTATGCCCAGAAGATGTCAATATACTTTTAGAAGGACTGACACAAATGAATGATTGGTGTCAAAGCCATGGACTCCAACTCAATGCTAAAAAATGCATTATCATCCCATTCGGTAAAAACGATATCCATGCAGACTACCATATAGATAATAACACCCTAAGTAACAACTCAGCACTGATAGAACTGGGAATGCAAGCTGACTGTAGCCTAATCTTTGACCACCATGTGTCTACTGTGGTAAGGAAGGCCTTCTACATTGCTCACCTCATTAGCAAAGGCATTGCCTCAAGAGCAAAACAGGTCATAACTCCCCTGTACTCGACCCTCATCAGGCCAATAACTGAGTACAATGCTCCCTTTGCACCTGGCACCTGCAGCAACTTGAGAGACCCCAGAGATTTCTAACCAAGAAATTACAGGGTCTCCATCACATGTCATGCATTGACAGACTCAAGTCATTGTCACTGTACTCAGTAGCATACAGACTACTTAGAGAAGACTTGTGCCTGGCCTATACAGCAATCTCAGATCCAAACAATCGAAATGCTGCATATCCGCAAGAGTAATGGGATAAGGGTCACTTGCTCCAGGGACCTTTACCTGGCCTTCAACATAAATAGAACCTGCTGGAGAGACAGATATGTCTCTGAGGTTGCCACTCCTCATGAATAGGAAACCAGTTCACATCAAACAGAGCCCCTCTATGAGCCTGTTTATGTGTAGCCTGGATGACTGGATGGGAAACCATAAATTTCTTGCCAGGATTTCACCTATGATCCTCCTAGATATGTGCAGCCATTGTTAACCAAGATTTTGAGTTTAGGCTAGATCCTTTATATTGGGTTTCTCTAGTATTATATCGGGTACACATGGAAAGGCTTATAAAGACCTTTGGGTCAGTATCCTAGTAACCACCAATGAACCTATCAAATAACAAGAGTATTCTTTCCTTCAGTCACCTAAGTTTTTAGAGATCGTAATCTTAGTTGAGTGTTGGCACACTCTCATACTGCACTGGATTTTTTTTTTTCAGGATAACTGTTGCCATATTCCTAAGAATTGGTTCGGGAGAGGAACTTAGGAGAAAGCAAGCTCAGCAGCAGATGGCCAAGAGTAATTACATGTAAACATTAATTGCCACTACATAGTTTGAGTTATTCCTGGATATACAAACAGAAGGCAAACACGGCACTCCAAACTCAAAATCAGAAAACAGATGTATAGTTCAGGCAGGGAGCAACCAACAAAAAGGGTGAGGTGAAGAATACTTGAACATTCTACACTATGTTGCTTTCACAGTGGGGTCAATTCAAGAGAGTGGCACTGGAAACAGCAGCAGTACCAGTGCGGATACAAATTTATTCACAGTACAGTGGCTGTACAAGAATAACAGATAATTAACACCCACAGTAATGGTAATTAGGTGGCTTACAGAAGGGTACTACAGCAGTTAGAGACACCAGGAAGGTGCCAGGTTGTCCAGTTGTGTGGCTCATAGCAGTAAAATAATGGAGGGCACACACTCTGCTACTGTTAGAGGCTGAATAAAACAAGTTGAAGGCAGCATTATACCTGGCAAGCTATCAGCTGGCTGTACAAAGCCAGGGTGAAGCGGTGTAAGCCTTATGGGACAAACTCCAAAATACATGTCATCAGTAATACAACAGATTGCTTCTCATAGCCTATTGTTCATCAGCCCTATGTAGAGAATTTAGCTGGTCAAAATAAGAATATTCTAAGGATAAATAGGAGCAACTTATGACTGATCAGGGTGTGAAGCACCAGTGGCCACAGAATAGAATGTAGTCCAATGGGTACAATGTTACCAAACGCTGTGACTATAACAAAGAAGTCCACTCACACAGTTTCGTCATAGGATGGCACTTAAGAAGGAGTAGTTTTCTGCCAGGAGAAGGGTATCCTGCTTATCTATCTTCAGGTGAGGGCTGTATTCAAGAAAACAGTGGAGTGATGAAGTTTATACCCCAAACATGTACGCCGCTCTCAGTTAGATTCCACACTCATTTAGCTTAGTGGCACCTTCTCATGTTCAGTGGGTAAGGACATCATGGGAAAACATTAAGAGATTAGGAAGATAGTAGTACAATGCTTTTGAAAGATAGCTGAAAAATAACCTCTTTTACCACACCTAACATTGTTGTTTCTTATTTGTAGAAACTGGGTATTACCTGTAAGACATACATCATACCTTTCAACAATACTTTGTTGACTGGAGATTCCTGCATGTTTGATCACCTGGAACCTTGTTCTTGCTCTTCCATGTGAATGTAAACACCTGTCTTGTATATCACCTCTTGGAACATGCTGACATTACCTGCAATGTATTGTGGTATCAAAGGCATAACGTAAAATTTGAGTTAAAGCCCAAATTATGATATTTACACTGAGGCCACAAAGTTTGCTGAGCTGTACACTCTTCCACAACCCTTAATGTTGCCTACTATTCATGGTGATACTTATATCAAGGGTTCAAATGGTATTTTTGAAATGTGCAGTTCTTGCTCTGTATGCCATTCTTCAGCAGACAGACTACTGTCCATCCATATGGTACATGGCCCATTCGACCCTGCTTGATCTCTAACAGCTATGCAATATGCACACCACCAACAAAGACTGTAATCTTTTATAGACAGAAATGGAAAATGGCTGGCGCAACAAATTTCTACCACAAGGAATCCTATACTTACTCAATAAAACTTCCTGTGCATGTCAAGCAATACTACACATGGTCTGTATTCAGTAATATTCTGAACGAATAGCCTGTAAATCATTAATCCTCTCTGGGGTATATAGCATGGTGCTTCTTAACCATGGAGCTTAGCTCACTCAACAGTGCTTGGGCTTAGCTGGTTATGTTTATTAATGTTTTTTAACTCCATGCCTACTATATACCAATAAACTTATCAAACGAATATACAGTTACCAGGTATCTTACAATGTACATGCTGCATATAGAATATATATGCAGACAAAAACATCAATTAATTGATGAATGTATTTCTATAAGCACTCTCATTTGAATGTCATTATATGGTCATTAATATAAACTACTGACCACACCAATTTTTATACTACCATGATTGTGCTACAAATACCTTTGAATTGCACATGCCCTGCACATCAACACTGACTGCATAGTTTAGCTTTCCACAGTGTGCTATTTTTCCTGTCTGAATACCCCCTACTGTGATTTATGTACTGTAAGACTACCAACTATATACACACATAAGGTATCTGTTAGCAACCATTTGTTTTTTTCAGTATGTAATAAGAACAACAAATAGATGTGCACTGTACTCTCCAAGTTACCAGAAATTAAAGTTAATCTCTGTTTGAAATCATTTGATGTGTTTTCCCTTATTTCTTTATTCAGCTGTTTGTTTGTGTACTTGTTAATTGCAAGTGGGAGGCTGAGAGACTCGAGTCACAACCTGAGCTCCATGGTGCAAGACATAAACAGAAACAGCAGTCTGAATATATAAGATGTTCCTGGTACCATACCTGGTTACTAGGCTATGGTCCCTGAGCAGCCATATCTCTAGGCCACATCTGAGCCCATGTGCATGCAAGGCAGCAGCTGATGTCCCCGTCCAACAGAGACGCAGTTGGTATCCCACGGCTGTATGTGCTGTTAACCATCCAGCTGACCAGGTTATGCATGCAAAGGTGTAGGTAACTACCCTGCCTGATGTGGACAGGGTGCCCATCACATCACATGGAGATTGTGTGGGACAAACTTACTGCATCACTTGTTTAGGCCCAGACCACAACGTCCCTTATTGTCGCTTCTGTGCTTTGTTCAATGCCAGAACTATCCATTGTCGGGCCCTTATTGTAGCCAGATATTTTCACTTACAGTCCTCAAATTCCAATATGGCTTCAGTAAGCCATTTGACAACAGATCTTCTGAAAAAAACGTAAAGATAGAGACAGAGACAGACCGCACAGGTCAAAACCTACCAATGACGCTTATGTTAAGCTAGTAGTCAGTTCTCTGTTACTCAGTGAGGCACTTTCGCAGTCCCCGATGCCCGTTTCTGTTGATTCACAGGTCGCTACCGAGACCCTTTCAGAATCAGGTATGCCGCAAAACTCCTCTTCGTCTAAGGATCCTGCGGTCATCTCTACCTCAGTAAACAGGTTCTGGATGTTATCCATGATGTCACATGTCCTTACACCAGAAAGACTTATGCTGATAAATGGAAAAGGTTCTGCACCTGGATCCAGGCTAAGGGAGCCAATATGGCAAATCCCTCCCTCCCCTCTCATCCTGGATTACTTAGCAGACCTACTACACAGTGGCCTCTCATTTTCCTCTATTAAAATTCATGTCTCTGCTATTTCTGCTCATTTTCCCACTGAGCAGCCCCTTTTCTCACACCCTTTGATCAAACAGTTCCTAAGAGGGGCTAGCAACCTGAGGCCACCCAGAAGGGCACCAATAGCAGCTTGGGACCTTAACTTTGTATTGAAAAAGCTAACCCTTCCCCCTTTGGAACCAGCTACTTATGCAGAGCTAAAATTTCTCTCCTGGAAGACAGTATTTCTTCTGGCCATCACTTCAGCCAGAATAGTCTCTGAGCTGCAAGCACTTATGGCTGTGGTACCCTTCATCTTCCATGCAGATAGGGTATCCCTTAAAATTAACCCAACCTTCATGCCCACTGTGGTGTCCGGTGAGGATCTCAACCAATCCATTCATTTGTCCACCTTTTTTTCTAATCCCCAGAACAAGGAGGAAAGTATTATTCACTCTCTAGATGTGCACAGACAGCTTAGATTCTAGCTAGACAGGACTAAATCCTTCAGAAAGTCTGATCAATTGCTGGTTAGCTTTGCTACAGGAGCAGAAGGCAAAGCAATCTCCAAACAAACCATTTCCAAATGGATAGTACACTGCATCCATTTCTGCTACAAACAGCATGGAAAGCCTCTCCCCAAGGGGGTCAGGACACACTCCACCAGAGCAGTCTCAACTTCTGAAGCTTTCCTCAGAGGAGTCCCCATCAGGAACATTATGGAGGCTACCACCTGGACATCTGTTCACACTTTTACAAAGCATTATCACCTGCCTCTCTTCTCCAAATCCAGGGCAGGGTTTGCCTCTGCAGTCTTGTAGGGCAACCTAGCCAGCCCCTAGTTTTCTTGACTGCCTCCACCCTTTTCCTCAGCTTTGGGAATCAACCCAAATGTGATGACTGCAACAGTGAAACATGAAGAACATAGTACAGTTGTGTACACTTACCATAAATATAGATGTTCAAGTGTATTCACTGTTGCATTTCTGGTTTCCCCTCCATCTCCCTTTCTTCATTTTCTCCTTTTATTACCATTCTAACTTGTTATTCTCATTTCCTTACAAGGGGGACATCTTGGTATTTATTTTCCACTGGTGGGGTTCTTCCACCAAAACCTGGCCTCCTACTTGGAGGCTCCTGACAGGTTATGGCAAGAAAAAATGATGTAATGGCTTCAACCGCCTTACTTTATACTACTGATGACCTAACGTCAGTCCTCAAGCGACAACAACCAACGCAGAAATACTAAGTCTCTGGTATTCGGGCCGGCCGTGGGCTACCCTGGCAGGGATAACCCAAATGTGATGACTGCAGCAGTGAATACACTTGAACATCTACATTTATGGTAAGTGTACACAACTGTAATTTTTAACCTGTGCAGCAGTAGTACTGGGTGCCTGGCAATCTCCTGTTAATGTGATAGGTCCTTTTCAGGGTTAAAGTTGGCATTGAATCTGTCTGCCAGTATATTGGCAATATCTGTTGGCTCATTATAGGAGGTACCATTGTGCAGTAGCTCAGAGCAAATCTGGGTATTGCCATGGGGATTCTTTATAAAACTATTAGAAGGCCTTGTGGTTGTCGTTACTGCCTGCTGCTAGTTTGTTTTAATAGCTAGTTTTAGAGGATTTGATGAGGGTTCTTAACTTTTTCTTGAGGCTGATAAGGGAGTTTTTCCAGTCTTGGGACTTCATCTTATTCCATATCAGTCTCCTCATTCTGTTGTAGAGTTTGTTTATGGCAGGTGACCACCAGATTGTTTTGTGTTTTTGGAGGAGAGCATCTTGGTTCGATTGGGTATGGCGAGATCCATGCATTTGTGTATGTGTTTAAAACGTACAGTGCATTGGTGTATGATTTGGCAGTCATGCAACTATTCTTCATTTGCATGGGTGCCGTGAAGTTACCCACTTCTGTTTTTAGGAGCTCAAAGTTAGCTTTGGAGAAGTGCTGGTGTGTGTTCTGGAGGGCTATGTGTTCCATGTGGTATGGTGCAAGTATTGACCTTCTCCTCTTGACCAGCTACTCAGGTCTTGGCTGCAGAGTGTATGGCTTCCAATTTGGATATACAAGTGCATCTCTCACAAGTCTGAGTGCTGGGAGGTAAGAGGAGAGGGTTGTCGGTGTACATGAGGTAGTTTCTACACTGTCTCAGGATGCCCAAGTTCACCACATTAATAAAATAAAGCACAGGAAACTGACCTTTAGACATGCCTGCAGGGGTGGATATTAATAATAAGTACTGGAGCCATTTCCTTGTAGAATGTTTAGTGTTAGTAGCACTTTTGTGTGCCACAATAATTGCTGCAAGAAGTCTGGTAAAGTGCTAGACTAATAAGCTTTTAAAAGTGCAGGAGAAGAGAGAACTAGCAGATCTAAGGCAAAAATTGGAGAGCAGACTTTGGCACCACTCAGAAGCTTACAAACCATCCTAGATACAGCAAATCTGTATCTGGACTAGCCTAGTTACAGGAAAGGCAGCAAACAGGAGCGCAAACATGGGCTTTTAAACATGTTAAACATAGAAGGATGTCTCCATTTTTATTTAATTTTTATGTGCAATGGTGTTTTTAAACTATTGAGTGTAAATTGCAGACATCTTACACTGTTGCACTTCATCAGCAAATTGTTTGCAGCAAAGTGTTACATTTGCTCTCAGTTGCAATTTACACTGTTTCACTGTAAAACTGTTACATTATATAAAAAAAAAACTATTGATGCCTAGATATATCATTATGAGACAGTCAGGTAAAAAAACTATGACTTTGCATAGAACCTGTGTGTCTGCTTGCTTGTTTCTTTATTTTGTAAAATAAATGAAACTACAATTTCACATGGAATGTGTGTCTGTTTACTTATTTATGTATGTATAAAATTGTACAGGCTAGTTTTAAATATGAAAACAATGACTGCCTAGTTTGTAGAATACGCATGCAATAAATGCCATTGATTTATTGTGATTTCATGACATTTTATAACTGAAGGCATACCTCTCAACCTCATAGTATAGAGAGAAAATCCTTGACAGAAACATGTTATTGGCTACAGTAGCTACCAACGTCCAAGATAAAAGAACAGAGAACAATTACTTTACTCAAAAGTATTACACAAAAACAATAAGATAGAAGCAGAAGACAACGTCCATTTGACTCGAAGATGACGGGTAACTGTCCAGTAAATACCCACTACCATTTATCCCCCAATTGCGACTAAGGGACAGGTCCTCACTGCCCTCTCCACACTTAAACACAGTACAGCAATGAGACCTGGTAACATGCAGCGATGCCTCTAAATAGTTTGACACATGACCTGTCCAGCCCGCTAGAATCTCGGATCATCCACAGTCTCCAGACAGGCTGCATCCCTGTGGAATGGAGGACAGTAACAGTCATCGCTCTACATAAAATTGGACCATCAATAGACCCAAGGAACTACAGACCCATACGTTGGACTAGTCTTATATGCAAGGCCATAGAAAGAATTATCATGGATATAATAAAGACATTGGAAATCTTCAAAAACTGGACCCATACCACTTCAGTTTCATCAAGGGTAGGTAACACCTACTATACCCAGTGGAGAACTTTGATAAGGCCACTTGTGCCATGCATGAACTACCTATCTAGTAGTGCATACTCCCTACCTCAACCCGGCAAAGGTATTTGACACAATACTTCACTTGGATATTATAGACAAACTCACAGATTTAGACATAAATCCCTATGTAACCCAATGGATAGTCACATGGCTCATGGATAGGACACATGAAGTTTGGGTGGGGGAATCTTAAACACTCTCCTAAGAGTAAACCCAGTGGTAAGGAACTTGAGAACTCAGGTTGACAGTAACCTGAACTTTGATTGTCATGCATCCATCATTGCATTCTATGTGGTGCAAGTCAGCAGTTATGGCATGGCATCCAGATCTAAGGAGATCATAGTCCCACTATGCCAGACCTCTCAACCATACCAATTTACTCGGTTTTTACCGAGTTTTGGGTCCAAATGAAGGGGTGCCACGATTCCCAAGTGGCACCCCTTAATTTCCGATTTTTTTTCTTTTAGTTTTATTAATTTTTTTCAAGTTTGCGCTGTCAGAGCTGACGTCATCACGTGCACGATGATGTCAGCTCTGTCAGGGCTATCAGCCAGTCAGAATTGAGCTCCTTGAGCTCACGTCATCATTTCCGGCAAGCAGGAAACATTTGGATCATATTAGCAGCAGCAGCATGTATTATGCATTTATTGGACCGTTTGGGATTTGGATATAGCAGCCGCAAGAGTGAGCAACAAGCAGGAGTGGATCTATTTCAGCGAGCAGCTGCAGAACTGTAGCAGCCATGGATTTATTTCAGTGAGCAGGACCATTTTGGAGTTGGATATAGCAGCCGCAAGAGCGAGCAACAAGCAGGAGGGGATGTATTTCAGCCAGCAGGACTGGTTTATAGCAGCCACATCCCGCATTTTGGGGCAAGCAGGTTTGGTGTGTGTGTGTGTGTGTGTGTGTTTAATTTACTTATTCCATTTATCTGAATTTGTTTTCAGACTGCTGTTACATGATGAAGATGTTTGATCACTGGTCATAGATGGTTTGCATCTGTAGACTAAAGCTCTTTGGCACTGTCTTTGCTATTGTTTGTTGCTATAGACTATGTAGTGGGCTTGTAACATTGGTACAATTCTTAACTTCAAGACTGCATGTCACAACTTCCTGAATTTTGGCCCAATGTTTAGGTTCTGTATTATTGTAATTTTTTTTAATAGCAGGTGTCTATCTGAGCTCTTCCTTACATTTGTTTGGTTCACACTAATATATAGTTATCTGAATGTACGATTGATTTTAATAGTTTGGCGTTTCTTAGAAAATGGCTTATTTACAAATTTTATTCCTTTTTTCCCTGAAATTTGTTTGCTTGTTTTTACTTTATATAGCATTGCTTGAGTGTGTGTTTTGTAAAGTGCTTGAACATGAACTTGAATGGGATACAGAACTTTCATTTATGACATATTCATCCAGTGAGGCAACAAACATTAAATGATAGTCTACCTTAAAAATGTCTAGATACCAACAGTCATACCAATGCTGTGAGGATACCATTCTATGATAAAGCAGGACATTAACCACAAGCTTTTATGAATAAGCAAATAGAAACTACTTTTTAAAAGATCTGTTGATGCTTGCAAAAGTATAGCAGTTGCACACACAAAAGAAATGGAAGTTTCATATGGATAGAGCAATAACAGAAAAAAAACTAACTGCATATATTGCTATTTTCAGTTGATTATTGCAGCTGACTAAACTTTTTGAATGAAAATAAAGTCTAACAAATCTGTGGATTCCTAAGTTGCTGCAGATAAGAGTGCACAAATGCAACTGTGGAGAAGTAAGAAAGGGATATCAGATTATATCCAGTCAGTGCTGCAGACACAGCATTATGAACTACTGTCTTGAAACTTTACTGGGAGATAAAATGCCAGCCTGGTTTTGTCATGTGTGTTATGGGCTGTGTATAGAGGTACTCAGGCTCAAGCCCTGTACCTTGGTTACAAGGTTAAAAGAGCCTAAAGTCCCTAGCCACCATGACTTGTGAATTCATGCCTCATATCTGTTACTTATAAAATCTGTGGTTTTCAGTATTTTTGTGGCAAATTACAGATTTAATTCACTAAATAATGACAGGCATTTGAATTTCAGACTTCATATTCTTCAGAAAATAAATAGTAACACAAAACGTTTTATTCTAGTAATTTTCTAAGTTTATAAGATCAGTATTTGAAATGTGTCCCAATTTTGGGGCTGTATTCCCCCCATTATTGGCTTTGTCCAGGTTTTTTGTGCTAAGAAGTTCAGAGCTAAGGTGAGAAGTGAGAACTGAATTCACTAAATGATAGCCATTTAAGTTTCAGTCTTCCTATCTTTCAGGAAACCTTTGATATGGCATAGTGGTATGTTGCTCTGACTGTAGTGCACAGGGGCCTGGGTTCAGGACTTGGCCGTGAAATGTATTGTTGTAACACAACATTTTATTCTAGCAACTTTCCAAAATGTTTGTCCACCCCCAAAAAAAAAAAACTGAAATTGAAAATAAGTGCGAGAAGCTGTACAAGATGCCTAAGGCTTACACTACTGTCATTCTATATATATATATATATATATATATATATATATATATATATATATATATATATATATATATATATATATATATTGAACTGGACAGTTTTGTCATTATTGGTTCATACATTTTGTTTTATTGTCTACTGGAAAAAATGTTCAAACAATAAATTTAAAATGCGCTTTGGCTAACAAGTCTTCTGTATTATACAAGGATTATAATGTAATAAAGTCAGGAAGGTGTATCAAAAAACACATGTATGTTTCTTGTTTTGTGTGCAAGAGGCCAATGATATGAAAACCGCCCAAAGGCAATCTTTATCCATCACTGGCCAGATGCATTTTCTTTGGCTATGGTGTGTGTTTCAATGCTGTTTCAATGAATGTGAGTTTTAATGCCAAGTTTATTTTCATTGTGAGACAGTATTGCTTTGTTTACCAGCCTTGTTTAGCAGATGTCTTAGTGTTTATGCATTGTGCTATAAAATTTAAAAATAAAATCCCAATAATCATTGTAGAGGTAAAGCAGTATGCACACATTAGTGTTTATGGTAAATGGGGTGAAAAAGCCAGGTAATGGGACACTGGAATGGCTGCAAGGGGACGCTGGTGCCATATTTTGGTTGCCCCACAATTCCAGTGGAGTGGGTGGGGTTACTTAATTATGTATGCAAATTTGATGTTAATCAGCACAGATTTGTACCTTTTTTCATGGCCCTTGTCCAGATATTTGATGTTTCCAGGTTGAGAGGTATGCACTATGCTCAGCCCTCATTAGACCAATAATCGAGTACAGGTATTTGCAACAACTACAGCGGTCACAGAGATTCTTCATTAAAATAATACAGGGTGTAAACAATATGCCCTATGTGGACTACCTTAAAGCCTTGTCCCTGTACTCAGTCTCCTACAGACTACAAAAGGCCAATCTTTGCCTAAAACACAAGGCATTCTCCAATCCAGCCCTGATAGATCTGCTACACATTCACAAAACAAATAGCACAAGAATATCTGTGACATAAACAAAATATGATTGGAGGAACAGGTGTATGTTTCATAGATTACACCCCTTCTCTGGAACAGACTTCCCATTTATGTGAAACAGAGCTCTTTTCTAAGCCTATTCAAATATTTGGACCAATGGATGAGAAATCATAAATTCACCCCTGCTTGTCACCTGTGGCCTTTATGGACAACAGTAGCTTGTAGATACTGTTGGGCACAGGGATATACTAAAGTCATTCCAGTCCTTGGGCACTGATAATTAAGAAAACTGGGGCATAAATGGGTAGGCTTAAAAAGGCTCTGGACCATTAGTCTGGTATTCTCCTATGAGGAGTTCTTCTAGTCAGTTGCAAATGCATGAATTTGCTTTCCTCAGACATTTATGAAACAACATGTTGGAATCCAGGAATACATATAGGTTCATAGGTAGGTACTAGGATATTGGCCCTAGGGTCTATATAGGGTCTATAAAAGCCTAACCAAAAGGGTACCATGTGTTTTGCCACCAAAGAAAATTATTTTCCTGTGCTCCTCTCGAGCAGAGCCACAGAAGTGATCCCCGGAGTGAATTTCCTATTTCCCATCCAATCATCAAAATTTTTCTTGAAGAGTGCTAATGAGCAGCTTTGTCTGATACAGACAGGTAGTTTGTTCCAGAGTATGGGAAGTCTCTGGGAAAGGAATCTATACCTCCAGCATGTCCTGTATATTGTGGTGACAAGGTTTAGGTCCCTAGATTGTGTAGCTCGGAGGGATTGGGATTTCTTTAAGTGGAGCATATCCAACAGCTCTGGGTTTGACATAGCTTTGCATGTTAGGCAGAGATCGCCTCTGAATAGGCGATATGTGACTGAGTATAGCTGGAGTCTTTTGAGATGGTCTGCATAGGGCAACTGTTTGAGGCTGGTAATCCTTTTAGTGAGGTATTTCTGTGGCCTTTCCAGTTGTTGTAGATGTCTTGTGAGATACATACCAAAAAGGGGCATTGTACTCTATAATGGGTCTAATGATTGATCAGTAGAGGGAACAATGACGTCTTTTTTCCTGGATGAGAAGCCTTTTGTGAAGAGATGTGCTACATAGAAGGATTTCCTGACTACTGTGGCAATGATTATCAAAGGAGAGACTACTGTCCACCTGCGTCCCAAGGTCTCTTATCACACTTTTGGTGTTAAGTGGACTACCACCTATGTGGTAGTGCATGGGTGCAGAGCTTTTACCAAAGGGGATGACAATGCACTTTTTGTCATTGAGCTTGAGGCCATGGCTTTGACACCAGGCATCTGTCTCAGTGAGGCCCTTTGGTAGGATGTCCACATCGTTCTGAGTTTCGATTATGGTTCGTAGTTTGCAGTCATCTGTGAACTTTGTTAGCCAAAGACCTTCTGTGTTAGCCTGTACTTCAGAGAAGTTGATACCAAACAGGAGAGGACCCAGGACTGAACCCTGTGATACTCCGCTTGTCAATGTTCTGAAGTCGGATTTGGAGTCTGCTACTATCACAGTGTGGGTTCTGTCAGTGAGCCAGTTGGCAACCAATCTTCTGACTCAGGGATTTATACCTAGTTTAGTGAATTAATCTATAATTCCAGAGTGGGAGATGGTGTTGAAAGCCTTGGCGAGATCTAGATAGGCTGTGTGAACCACCTTACCCTCATCGAAAGCTTTGGTGACTGCTGCAAAGAAGTCTATCAGGTTTAGGAAACATGATCTGCATTTCACAAACCTGAAATGGGTGAGGTCCAGAGTTTCGAGATTACCAATGTCTTTGTTTATAAGTTCCATGATGATACATTCCATGGCCTTGCAGACCAGGCTCATCAGGCTAATGAGGTGGTAGTTCCTGTGGTCCATGGTTGCTGCCCCTTTGTGGAGTGGGATAACTGTCACTGTGCACCATTCAGTGGGCACAAATCCTGAGGTGAGGCTATGATTTAACATGGTACTTAGGTGGGGTGCCAGTTCATTCTGTAGTTTGTGCAGAACGCAGCCTGGGATGTTGTCAGGTCCCATGGATGCTGTGTTCTTGGCTTTGGAGAGTGTGGTTTTTACCTGTGCAGCCATGATTACAGGAAATTTGCATTCTTCTGGTATAGAGATGGGACCTTTTGGGGGTAAGAGGGGGGTAAAGTTAGCACTGAACCTATCTGCCAGGATGTTGGCAATATCAGTTGGTTCTGTATATTTAGTGCCATTGAGCTGTAACTCAGAGCAGATCTGAGTGTTTCCATTGAGATTCTTGACATAGCTATAGAATTTGTGGTTGTCTTCAGAATCAGTGACAATTTTGTTTTCGTAAATAGCTTTGGAGGAATTTATGAGGAATCTCAGCTTCTTACTGAGGCTTATCAGGGAGCTCCATCAATCATGAGATTTTACTATTTTTTGCAACAGTTTCTTCTGTTGCAGAGTTTGTTTATGGCAGGGGACCACCAGATTGGCTTCCTTTTTTTGGAGGATAGCATCTTGGTTCTGTTAGGGATAGCATGATCCATGCACTCTTGTAAGTGCTTATAAAGTGCATTTGTGTAGGATTCAGCAGTCGTACCTCTATTGTCCACCTGCATGGGTATCATGAATTTTGTCACTTCTGTCTTAAGAAGCGTAAAGTTGGCTTTGGAGAAATTTTTTACCATGGTTTCCCTAATGGGGGGTGGGGGCAGGATGTGGATGTCTAGGGTGATTAGCTTGTGGTCTGACCAATGAAGAATTGACCTCTGGTGTTGAACACTGGTCACCCATGTTGGCATTGACCAGGTCTAGGATACTGCTAACCCTGGTGTGAGTGCGGATAAGTTGATCCAAAGTACTGGAATTTATGAATTCCAGAAAACATTGAGCAAAAGAGTTGGTACACGAGTAGTTTTCCCAGTTAATGGTGGGGTAGTTGAAATCACCCATTATTAGGGTGTTGGGTTGTATCCTAATATTTTCCACTGTATCAAGAATTGAGGAGTGGGAATCCTGGAGCCTGGTGAGAGATCTGTAGTAAGCTACAATTTGGATTGCGGTCTTGCCCAGAGTTAGTTGCACTTGGATAATCTCGGATGCATTTTGCTTAGCAACTGGCCTGGAGATGTGGATATCCTTAATGAATATGGACACGCCTCCGCCTTTAGTGTTTCAGTCCAGATTAGGTGTTCGAAAGGTGTTGTATGAATTATAGCCTGGTAATGCAGAGGTGCTCTCTGCAGCCTTGAACAGGTCACTGTCACTGCACAGATGTCGATGTTCTCCATTTTTAGCAGTGCCTCAACTGAGTGCATTTTAGGTTTAGACTTCTAACATAGAGTAGCATTACCCTCAGATTTTGCTTGTTTGTACCTGTTACAGTGTTGAATTTGTCATTTGAACCTTGCCTAAAAAAAGGCATTATAGGGGTCGCAAGAGCCTTAGCCACTATCCTGAATCCCAAGAATCACAGGTGCAAGCCATCTCTGGCAAAGCATTGTGGTCTGTCGATCGTGTCATCCCAGGCAGACAAATACTGAATCCCCTTAGAACGACACCAAAAGCTTAGCCAATTGTTGAAGTCAATCATTTTGTCCTTGTACTGTGGTATCATTTTGCGTGATGGCAGGATGTTTCTCGGGGCTAGGGTCATACCTGCCTGGGCTACAAGATCGGATTCATGTAGTCCAGGCTGGTACATCTCAGGTCATTCACACCAACATGGACAATGACAGAGTCATGTTTGTACTTTTTGTGGAGTGACCTGAGTGCATGCATTATGTGATAGATCCTGGCACCAGACATGCAGCTGACAGTAACTTTGTCCTCCTTTAGCCTGGTAAGTGGAACATCAATGTGCCTGAGAGTCACCTATGACTAGAGTGTTGGATACATTGTTATGCCTTATGGGCTGTGTTTGAGTGGCACAATCAGTTTTTGGGCTATGTGTCATTTGGGTTGTGTTGTGTGTGGAGGTTACTTGCATTTCTGCTATGGAGGTCTCTGTTGCTTGGGCAGATTTTTATTGAGAGCCTCCATGAATGTAGATGTGTGTTGTTTTTCTATGTGTGTGTTTTGGTGATGTAGGTTTTGAGGGCCTATGTGATGAGTGTGGGATGGTGCAAGTGTTTACCTTCTCCTTTTGACTGTCTAGTCCAGTCTTGGTTGAAGAGAGCTTTGCTTCCAGTTTGGCTATATAAGTGCATCTTTCACAGGTTGTAGTGTTGGGTGGTAGGAGGAGAGGGTTGTCTGTGTGCATGAGGCAATTGCTGCATTGCCCCCAAGATGCCCAGATTCAACAGGTAGGCAGGAGAAAACTTTGGGAGCTGATCCTTAGACTTGCCTGGATAGGTGCTTATTTATTAAGTACTAAAAACTGTGTTCCTCTAGACAAGTGAGGAAAGTTGAGTTGTAGTAATTTGTAGCTTATTTAGTGCTTACAACAAATTCTGAACAAGTGCTGACCTAAAAGAAACAGATCTGAGTGTAACACTAAACAATGGCTAGTTCTAAGGGAAAGTTTGAAGAGCAGAATTTATGGTGCTGGAAACAGTTTAACCCTAGCAAGGTGACAATGCATAAAGCATATATATATTTTTCTTTTTTTATGTAACAGTAGCAAATGAGCAAACTGATTTAAACCAATTAACCAATAAAAAGCTAAAAGCCGAGTCCCATACCAGCAGTCTTTAATCAGACATGTTCTAACTGCACATTCCAGCCACTAGTGTGCAGGAGAACCTTCTCCAAAAAAAAAGATGGCCTGGATTAGTGCTCAGGTTATACAAGCAAAGCTAGACTCAGCAGTTCTGAATCTAGTCTATGCTACAGCAAACAAGACGTACCAATTTCAGAAAGAAGCAGTTAAAATAAGCAGGCACAATAAGCCTTTAACCAGAAACTCCTAGCTCAGAAGGGCAGAATCTACCCTCTCCTCCTACGAGTGCAGACCACACCTGTAAAATAACTGGCCCATAGCCCAAGTGCTTAAACCAGAACTGATATACCTTTAGACACTGAGCCTTCAATCAGCAATTCCCAGCTTAGAAGGATGTAAGCTACCTGTCCAGCCACAACAGTGTAGACCACAAACCTTCTTAACAACTGATCTGAATCCCAAGTGCTTAAACCAAAGGCTTAGGATAGCAGTTACAATTTAATCAAGCTACTAACAAGCAGCAATAAATGCAGCAGAATGAATGAAATTAAGTACTTCTAAGAACAGGCAGCAAGAGCAAAATAAAGTAGGAAGAAACACAAATACAGTAAAATCAGATGAATAAAGTGCAGTTATTTATATATATATATATATATATATATATATATATATATATATATATATATATATATATATATATATATAAAACAATCGAAAACGAACAATTAGATTTAAACAAATTACCCAATTAAAACCAGTAAAAAAGCTCAAAACTGAGCCCTGTTCCAGAAGTCTTCAATCAGACAAGTTCGAACTTCACACTCCTGCCACTGGGGTGCAGGGGAACCTTTTCCAAAAAAGATGGCCTGGGTCTTTGCTCAAGTTATACAAAGAAAGCTAGATTCAGCAGGCCTGAATCTGGTCTATGCTACAGCAACAAGGTGCACCAAATATCAGAAGGAAACAGTTCAAATAAGCAGACACAAATAAGCCTTTAACCAGAAATTCCCAGCTCAGAAGGGCAGAGTCCAGCCTCTCCTCCCACAAGAGTGCAGACCACAAACCTTCTTAATGTAAAATAACTGGTCTGAAGCCCACGTGCTTAAACCAGTTACAATTTAATCAGGCTACTACCAAACAGTAATAAATACAGCAGAATAAATACAACTGAGTACTTCTAAGAAGAGGCAAAAGCAAAATAAAGTAATAAAGGAGAATGCATATGAAGAGTTGTATGAAAGATTGGACACTAAGGAGGGAGAAAAGGACCTTTACCGATTGGCTAGACAGAGGGACTGAGCTAGGAAAGATGTGCAGAAGGTAAAGGTGATAAAGGATAATGAGGGAAACACAGTCACAAGTGAGGAGAGGGTGTTGAGCAGATGGAAAGAATACTTTGAGGGGCTGATGAATGAAGAGAATGAGAGGGAGAGAAGGTTGGATGATGTGGGGATAGTGAATCATGAAGTGCAATGGATTAGCAAGGAGGAAGTAAGGATAGCTATGAAGAGGACGAAGAATGCAAAGGCTGTTGGTCCAGATGACATACCTGTGGAAGCATGGAGGTGGTTAGGTGAAATAGCAGTGAAGTTTTTAACCAGATTGTTTAATGAAACCTTAGAAAGTGAGAGGATGCCTGAGGAATGGAGAAAAAGTGTTTTAGTACTGATTTTTAAGAATAAGGGTGATGTGCAGAGTTGTAGTAACTACAGAGGAATTAAATTGATCAGTCACAGCATGAAGTTATGGGAAAGAGTAGTGGAAGCTATGTTAAGAAGGGACGTGATGATTAGTGATCAGCAGTATGGATTCATGCCAGGAAAGAGCACTACAGATGCAATGTTTGCTCTGAGAGTGTTGATGGAGAAGTACAGAGAAGGTCGGAGTTGCATTGTGTTTTTGTAGACGTAGAGAAAGCATATGACAGGGTGCCTAGAGAGGAGTTGTGGTATTGTATGAGGACGCCGGGAGTGTCAGAGAAGTATGTATGAGTGTTACAGGATATGTACGAGGGTACTGTGACAGCAGTGAGGTCTGCAGTGGGAGTGACGGATGCATTTAAGGTGGAGGTGGGATTACATCAAGGATCAGCTCTGAGCCCTTTTTTATTTGCAATGGTGATGGACAGGTTGACAGACGAGATCAGACAGGAGTCCCCATGGACTATGATGTTTGCAGATGACATTGTTCATAGGTTCATAGGTTTATACTAGGCTATCTGCCCTGAGGCATTTATAAGCCTAGCCCAAAGTTTTGTGGTTTGCACCACCCCTTATGTCTGAGGAATACTGTTCCCATTAGTTTGCCGTGCCTCTGTCCAGCAGTGACACAGAGATGATTCCCGGGGTAAACCTACGATCTCCCATCCACTGGTCAAGATTCTTTTTGAACAGAGCCAGCGAGGTGCTCTGTCTTACATGGACCGGGATTTTATTCCACAGCATAGGGAGTCTGTGGGAGATGAATCTATCCCTCCAGCATGTCCTATTTATATTTGTGTTGAGGTTTAAGTCGCTTGCTCTAGTGATTCTGGTGGATTTGGATTTTTTGAGGTGGAGCATGTCCATTAACTCGGGGTTGGACAGGGCCTTGTATGTCAGGCACAGGTCACCTCTGAGAAGACGGTATGCGACTGAGTAAAGCTGGAGTTTCTTCAGTCTGGCAGCATAGGACATGTTTTTGAGTTCTATTATCCTTTTGGTGAGGAACTTTTGGGGTCTTTCCAATTGCTGCAGGTGTCGGGTGAGATACATTCCGAATGGGGCATTGTACTCAATCATTGGTCGGATAAGTGAAGAGTACAGGGGGACAATGACCTCTCTTAATCTGGATGTGAATCCCTTCATGATCAGATGGGCAATGTAGAAGGTCTTTCTAACTACTTTGGCAACATGAGTGTCAAAAGAAAGGTTACAGTCAACCTGGGTCCCCAGGTCCCTGATAACCTCTTCAGTGCTTAGTGGATTTCCTCCTATATGGTAGCTTGGGGATAGCTTGTTATTCCCTAAGGGCATGACTATACATTTTTTTGCGTTTAACTTCAGGCCATGGCTCTGACACCAGCTATCCGTTTTTGTGAGACCCTTCTGAAGGATATCTGTGTCTGATGTATTTTCAACTATAGCGCCCAGTTTGCAGTCATCTGCAAATTTTGTCAGCCATAGTCCTCCTATGTTTGCCTGTACTTCTGAGAAGTAGATGACGAACAATAGGGGGCCCAGGACTGAACCCTGTGGAACACCACTTGTGACCGGCTTGGAGTATGACATGGCGCCAGCAACTATAACCCTGTGTGTTCTGTCCTTTAGCCAGTTCGCAACCCATCTTGTGACATATGGGTTTATATTTAAGCTGGTAAGTTTTTCAATGATACCCGAGTGGGGTATTGTGTCGAAAGCTTTTGCAAGGTCGAGGTAGGCTGTATGAACTGCCTTTCCCTCATCAATAGCCTTGGTGACTGTTTTGAAAAAGTCGACCGAGTTCAAAAGGCATGATCTGCCCTTGACAAAGCCAAACTGGGTCGGATCCAATGTCTGTAGGTCCCCAATGTCATTATTTATGAGTTCCATTATGATCCTCTCCATAGCTTTGCAGATCAGGCTTGTTAAGCTTATGGGTCGGTAATTTCCAGGGTCCGTAGAGGCACCGCCTTTGTGAAGTGGGACCACAGTTGCCGTACGCCACTCCTTGGGCACGTATCCTGTGGTAAGGCTAAGATTAAACAGCAGCCTTATGTGCGGGTTTAGTTCCTCATTGAGTTCGTGTAGCACACAGCCGAATGAAGGTCAGCAGGACTAAGGCAGAATGTGTGTGAATGAGAGGAAGGATAGAGGAATGGTGAGGATGCAAGGAGTAGAGCTGGTGAAGGTGGATGAGCTTAACTACTCTGGATCAATAGTTCAGAGTAATGATGAGTGTGGAAGAGAGGTGAAGAAGAGAGTACAGTCAGGATGGAGTGGGTTGAGAAGAGTATCAGTAGTGATTTGTGACAGACAAGTGCCAGTAAGAGTGAAAGGGAAGGTCTACAAGAGGATAGTAAGACCAGCTATGCTATATGGGTTGGAGACAGTGGCACTTACACAAAGGCAGGAGTTAGAGCTGTATGTGGCAGAGTTAAAGATGTTAAGATTTGCATTGGGGGTGTGAAGAGGGTGGATAGGATTAGGAATAAGTATATTAGAGGGTCAGCCCAGGTCCAAAGGTTTGGAGACAAAAGCCAGAGAGGCAAGATTAGGTTGGTTTGTACATGTGCTGAGGAGGGATGCTGAGTATATTGGAAAAAAGATGCTAATGATGAAGCTACCAGGTAACAGGAAAAGAGGAGGGCCTAAGATAAGGTTTATGGATGTGGTGAGAGAGGACATGAAGGTGGTTGGTGTGACAGAGCAAGATGCAGAGGACAGGAAGAAATGGAAACAGATGATCCGCTGTGGCGACCCCTAACGGGAACAGCCAAAAGAAGATGACACAAATACAGTAAAAGCAGATGAATAATGTGCAATTTTTGTATTTATTTTTTTTTGTTTGCTTGTAAAGTGCACGGAAAGAGTAAGGAAGAACTGGAGAGAAGAAGGAAGAACCTAAGTGGGTTGGCCTTCTCAAATCTTCTCTCTGTATTAAGTAGAGTGAACACTAGACTTAGAATATGATCACACTGTACTTGGTTCAGTGAGCAAATGAGATGGACCCAGGATGAGTGTTCAAATAATGATTTACAGGAGGGGCGGGCAATTTCAGAGCCACCAACATTACCACCAAGCCAAGAACAGTGAGGGTGGGTGGGCAACTAACTGCAGAGAGACGCACAGCACACTATTCAGAACAGAAAAATAAACTACAGTACTTTTAAACTGCAAGTTTGAACTTAACAGAAAAATAAAATATATTACTGCAAGTCTGCACTTAACTTCAGCTTCTAATGCAGGTGATTGTAGCCAAGCAAGTCACTCAGAAAATGAGCATAAATTGAATTTTTGGCTCTGTGGCTAGCACTTAAAGTACAGAGGAAACTCTCTGGGCTAAGAGTTAAATATCAAATAAGAAGTGAAAAAACTGCAACTCCCTCTTACTGCAGAGAGACACACAGCACACTTTTCATAACAGAAAAATAAAATACAGTACTTTTAAAACTGCAAGTTTGCACTTAACAGAAAAATAAAATACAGTACTGCAAGTTTGTACTTAACTTCATCTTCCAATGCAAGTGATTCTAGCCAAGCGAGTCACTCATAAATTAAGCATAAATTGAATTCTTACAGGTAATAGGTATACCTTGTACCTTTCTGGCTCTCTAACACTCAGACATAGATTCCAGTTGAAAACATACTTATCTTTGATTGCAGGTTCCTTGTGTTTGGTTAAGCCCTGCTTAGATTGCCCCCCCTGTGCTCGAGTGTGCTCTACACTTCTCCCTGCCCCCAAATTCCACCCGCCCCCACTGTGGCTAGCTTTATAGCCACAATAGCACACCCCCCTCCAGCTGAACCATTCAATACTCCTCTACTCAGTTAACCCATCCCACACTCACCCCTCCATTTTCTCCTATCTGAACCAATCATTACTGTACTGCTTACACTATTCCAGCTTCCACCCCTCCTCCCAGTAGTTAATATCCTACCACAAAATCCTTAGGGCCCTAAACCAGTAACACTAACCTATCCCCAAATATGTTACCATCCAAAGCAATGTCACTATTCTCTCTGCTATCCCTCTTGTTAACTCCATATTTCCTCTCCACTTATAAAAATCAGCCTTACCTAGGATTTTACCACCCAAAATCTCAAACCATACCAGATGTATCGAACATGACAGGCTACCCACTGGTTACTACTGTAACTAACTCCTTAACCGCTAGAACACTATCAGCCTATTACACAGAGATATATCAGCGCAAAATCTAAACACTGTCAAAAACTTATAACCAAAATCCTGAAGCTTATAGAAACTACAGGTTATAACCTCGCAATGGATGGAGATATTCACCCAAACCCTGGCCCTGCCACCCTACATAGTGCAACTTCATTTGCAACTAACCCAAATGAATCATTATCTATTAACAAGTCCCCCAACTCCCTCCTGGTCTGCCATCTAAATATTCGTAGCATAAATAACAAAGAACCTAATCTACACACCCTCCTACAAGTCCATTCCCGATATTTTATGTCTAACTGAAACTTGGCTGAAACCATCAACTCCAGATAATGAAATTGTACCACCTGGGTATAATATACTTAGACTTGATCATTCTACTAGGAAGGGGGGTAGCTTTACTCTTCAAATCTACACTAAATGTTACCACAGTCCCCATTCAACCACCCCAGGTTAATAAATCAGAAATAATTGCTACCAAGTTCCAAATTAACAAAAAAAATGTATGAATATAGTCTGTGTGTACATTCCACCAGGGAATAATACTAATACCCTAGAAGACATCCTCCATTGGTTAGCTAATAGCTACCCACAAGAAACCATTGTACTTGGAGACCTTAACATTGATTGGAATACTTGCTCCTCTCAATCTCCTACCACCCATGTATACCTGTATGGATTCACACAGATCATATCCACCCCCACCAGGATAGGGAAACATAACCAAAAGGATAGTATACATGACTGGATACTAATCAATAGCCAACCCCAAATGTTTACATCGGGGGCCATCCCCCATGACCTCAGTGATCACTTTCTCACCTTTATCTGCAAGCACATATCAAACAACTCCCATCAGCTGATGTATAGAACAATAAGAAATAATAAATGCTTTAATCCTAGTAAGTTCCAGGATGAACTTAAGATATGCAACTGTTCTGCCCTAAAACACTTGCCCCTACACAAAGCTGTTGCCTACTTTAACAATAAATTCCTCACCATCCTCGATTTTCATGCTCCCATTCGTTCTACTAGGGTAAAGACAAATGCTGCACCGTGGCTCTCTAAAGAAACCAAATCAAAAATCATAGTCCGAAACAAAGCATTGGCAAAGTACAGTTGTGTACACCTACCATAAATGTAGATGTTCGAGTGTCTTCACTGTTGCAGTCATAACTGTAGGGTGCTCCTGCCGGCAGGCAGCCCGAGGTCGGCCAGAATCCCAAAGTCTGGGTCCGGCGTCGGCTGTACAAGCTAGTACCCTGACGTCAGTACGCTTTGGTACATAGCCCTCAGCCGACGCCATCTTCTCCAGCCTTTCTTGCCCTAGATGTCAGAAGTCCCCAATAAAACAAAAATGAATCCAACAAGGAAACACAAATACACCACAAAAAAGAAAAAGGAGAAAAAAGAGGGGATAGGAGGGAGGAAACACGACTGCAACAGTGAAGACACTCGAACATCTACATTTATGGTAGGTGTACACAACTGTACTATGTTCTTCATGTTTCACTGTTGCAGTCATAACTGTAGGGTGGAATCCCAAAGCAGTGAAAAAGGGGAGGAGGCTTTAGATAGAAGGGGAGGCAAGAATACCCTGCAAAACAGCAGAGGCAAAGCCTGCCCTGGTCTTAGAATACAGTGGGAGATTGTAGTGCTTGGAAAAAGTATGCACAGAACTCCAAGTGGCAGCTTCCAAGATATCCTTGGTAGGAACTCTGCTCTAGTAGAATGACTTCTAATGGTACCTGGAAACTGTTTCCCATGATGAATGTAACAAAATCTGATTCCATAAGCAATCCATTTGGAAATAGTTTGTTTAGAAAAAACAAACAATTGATTAGACTTTCTGAACTCTTTAGTCTTGTCCAGGTAAAATCGTAACTGTCTGTGTACATCCAATGAATGCAAAATCCTTTCCCCTTTATTTTGAGGATTAGGAAAGAAAGTAGGAAGGTGAATTGTCTGATTTAAAGCCACTTTCGAAATCACCTTAGGCATGAAAGTAGGATTGGTCCTCAAGGATACTCTGTCCTGATGGAAAATAAGGTATGGTTCCACAGCCATGAGAGCTTGCAACTCTGAGACCCTTCTGGCAGAAGTCAATGCTAATAAAAGAACAGTCTTCCAAGATAAAAACTTAATATCTGAAGATGCAGCAGGCTCAAAAGGAGGCAAAGTAAGTTTTTCTAAAACATAATTAAGATCCCAGGCAGGAACAGGAGGGGTCCTGGGAGGCCGCAAATTTTTTGGCCCTCTCAAGAATTGTCTCACCAAAGGATGAGAAAAACAGGAGGATCAGAATTGAAATGAGCAGAAATAGCAGAAGCATGAATCTTAATGGAAGAAAAGGAAAGTCCTTTAGATAAAAGATCCGAAAGGTAAAGCAAAATAGAAGAGAGATCAGGTACCAGAGGATCCGAGCCTCGGTCCTGCATCCAAATACAAAACCTCTTCCATTTAGAGGCATAGAATTTCCTAGTGCTAGGCCGTCTAGCTTCCAGAAGAACATCCAAAACTTGTTTGGGAAGACTAGAGGAAATCAAATTCCTTTGAAGAGCCAAGCTGCCAGGCAAAGGGTCTTGAGATTGGAATGTAGTAACTGACCCTGATGCTGGGACAGAAGAGAAGGGTTCAGAGGGAGAATCCAAGGAGGCTTCAAGAACAGGTGCTTTAAAGTTGGATTCCAAAACTGTCGAGGCCAATTTGGAGCAATCAAGATGAGGAACTTGGGCTTGTCCTGTTTTATCTTCAGTAATACCCGAGGTAGTAGAGGAAGAGGAGGGAAGGCATATCCTGAAAGGCTTCTCCAGCTGAAGGACAGGGCGTCCACTTTCCAAGCTGTTTTGTGAAAGGACCTGGTGCAAAAGCGAGGCAGCTGATGATTGAGATGGGATGCAAACAGATCTATCTGGGGACATCCCCAAACTGCAGTAATCCTGTTGAATAAGTTGGTGTCTAGCATCCATTCGTGAGGATCTGAAATGTTTCTGCTCAGGCTGTCTGCTAAGAGATTCTGTTCCCCTGGAATGAATTGAGCCTGGAGATGTAGATTCAAATTTAGAGCTGTGTCCCATAAAGTCATAGCTAGTCTGCAAAGGGGGTACGAATGAGAACCCCCTTGCTTGTTGATGTACCACATGACCGTGGTGTTGTCTGTGTGAATTAGCAGAGGCCCTGGTTGCAAAAGGTTCTTGAAGGCTAGAAGAGCATTTTGAACTGCCAACATTTCCTTCAGATTGATGTGCCAGTGAAGATGGTCCTTTGTCCAGGTTCCCTGTTGGCAATTGTCTAGAAAGTGTGCTCCCCAAGCATAAGCATAATCCGAGGCGTCCGTGGTTAGGGTTTGAGTAGGTTGAGGTAGACGAATAGGCTTTCCTTCGTTTAAAGCACATACCCTGGACCACCAGAGGAACTCCCTCTGGAGGCAGGGGATCAGAGGAATCAGAATATCCAGATCGTGGTAATGCTGTGACCATACACTTTTCAGATACCATTGAAGCTTTCTCATATGAAGCCTTGCGTTTGGAATCAACAGAATGCAGGAAGCCATGTAGCCCAGAGTCTGCAGGAATTTCCTTGCAATGAGCTGAGATAGAGTTGCCAAGGTGCTGAAAATGGAAGCCAGCTGTGTTTGTTTTTCTGGAGTGAGGAAGGCCCTTTGTAAGGTTGTATTTAAGAGGGCTCCAAGAATACCATTTGTTGAGAAGGGATCAAATGTGACTTTTTTGTGTTCACTGAGAATCCCAGTAGGAGGAGAAGACGTTGAACAAAGTCCAGATGTTGAAGTAGAAGATCTTTGCTGTCTGCCTGAATAAGGCAGTCGTCCAAATAGGGGTAAATCTGGATCCCCTGAAGTCTGCAATAAGCCACTACTGGTGCCAGGCACTTGGTAAAGACTCTGGGCGCAGTAGATAAACCAAAGGGCAGTACAGAGAATTGAAAGTGCCTCGAACCTGCCTTGAACCTGAGGAATTTCCTGCGTTCCTGCCTGATGGGAATGTGTAAGTAGGCTTCCTTTAAGTCCAATGTCACCATCCAGGCGTCCTGAGAGAGCATTGGAATTAGTTGTTGCAGAGTAAGCATCTTGAATTTTGGAATTTCCAAAAAGGTGTTTATTACAGAAAGGTCCAGAATAGGTCTCCATGAGTTTTGTTTTCTTGGAACCAGAAACAGTCTTGAATAAAAACCTTTTCCCATCTCTGAGAGTGGAACAGGCTCTATGGCTCTCATGGCCAGAAGAGCATCCACTTGATTTAAGGCCTCTGACCATTGATGTTTTGGCAGATCTGGTCAACCGTGAGCCCTTGGCAAAGTGTGAAAGTGGAATTTGTAACCTTTTAAAATCACGTCCAATACCCATCTGTCCTGGGTAATATGAGTCCAATTTCTGTAAAAAAGAGACAGTTTTCCTCCGAGAGGGGCATCCAGGTGAAGAGGTCCTGTAGCCCAACCGAGAGAGTCACTGAGTTTGCTTTCTTTGAGATTGGGATCTGTCTTCTCCCCTTCTAGGTGAAGAAGCAGTCCATTGTCTAGATCTGTAAGAGGCCTGACCTTGACCACGACCTCTGGAGCGTCTATATCTTCCCCTTTGAGGCCTGTCAGACGTGGGAAAGGACCAATTTTTAGAGGACCAATTCCTGGAAAATCTAGGAGGCTGAACTTGCAAGAAATCTTTTACAGTCTGCATAGATTTTGCCTTTTCTTCCATCTTTTTATTAACTTCCTCAGCCTTGGATCCAAAAAGAACATCATGTTGAACAGGGGCATCTAATAATTTTGCCTTAACCTGTTCAGGTAAACTTTGTTCACGAAGCCAGGCATGTCTCCTGATAACAGTACCAGAGGCTGCAGCCCTGCAAGAAGCATCCAAAGCATCAAAAAGTACAGTTTTGTACCTACCATAAATGTAGATGTCCGAACTGGATAGCATCTGCAGTCATAACAACTGGGTTGTCCTGTCGTCAGGCAGCCCTTCGGTCGGCCGGATTCCAAAGTCTGGGTCCGGCTTCGGCTGATGTCGCACTTCACCCGACGTCATCTCTGCTGGTCTTCGGGTATAACGGCATCAGCCGACGCCATTTTCCTCAGTGTTTCTTGCCCCAGATGCCAGTTGCCCTCTTGGAAGGCTAAATTTTGGATAAATGCCAATGTTTCCAAAAAGACAGAATGCAAACACAAGAAATAAGCATGTATGTACATATATACAAACAAATACACCATAAGAGACTCCCCCCACCAGCTAGCTATTAGGGGGGTAAATACCCTAGGAGTACCACAGAGGGAAGGAGGAGGGTAATCCTGACTGCAGATGCTATCCAGTTCGGACATCTACATTTATGGTAGGTACAAAACTGTACTATGTCCTTCATGGATGCATCTGCAGTCATAACAACTGGGTAGAATACCATAGCCAACTAGCGGAGGAGGATGAAGAAATTATGGTGTGGTAAGGATCCCTTGCAGTACAGCAGTGGCAAACCCTGCTCGGGATCTGGAATACAGAGGTAAATTATAATGCTTGGCAAATGTATGCACGGAGGTCCAAGTAGCCGCCTCAATAATGTCCTTGGTTGCCACTCCTCGTAAGAAGGCTGTGGTAGTGGCTGTTGCCCTTGTGGAATGAGGTCTTATGTTCTGTGGAATTGGTTTTCCATGGAAGGAGTAACAGAATCGTATGCAATTTCCTATCCATTTTGAGATTGTCTGTTTGGAAATTGCTTTTCCTTCTCTTCCTGTTGCATAGGCTACAAAAAGCTGGTCAGTATTTCTGTTACTTTTGGTTCTGTCCAGGTAGTAGCGTAGCTGTCTATGTACATCCAAGGTATGCAGCATTCTTTCCCCTCTGTTTTGTGGGTTGGGGAAGAAGGTAGGTAGGTGGATTGCCTGGTTTAAAGACACTCTGGATACCACCTTAGGCATAAATGTAGGATTAGTTCTCATGGACACTCTATCTTGGTGGAAGATTAGGAAGGGTTGTACTGCCATTAGGGCCTGAAGTTCAGAAACCCTCCTTGCTGAGGTTATTGCCAGTAGGAAAGCAGTTTTCCATGATAGATGCTGTAGGTCTGCTGTTGCTGCTGGTTCAAAAGGCGGGAGTGTCAACTTTTCTAGCACAAAGTTCAAGTCCCAAGCTGGTAGTGGTGGTTTCCTAGGAGGTTTTACATTCTTGATCCCTCTGAGGAACTGCCTGAGTAGAGGATGTGAAAAGACTGGTGGATCAAAGCTGTATTCTGCTGAAATAGCTGATGCATGTATCTTGATGGAAGAATAGGACAGGCCTGTATGTAGAAGCTCTGCCAAATACTCCAGAATGTTAGCAATATCTATATTCGACATGTCTTTTCCTCTTTCAGTACTCCAAATGACAAACCTTTTCCATTTTCCTGCATAGTTTCTTCTTGATGAAGGTCTGCGGGCTTCAAGGATAATGTCTTTAACCCTTTGGGAAAGATCTGGATTAGTTGCTGCTATGTGATGTTCCATGCAGTCAGTTGCAAGGTTTTTAGGTTTGGATGCATGATGCTGTAGTTGTTCTGAGTTAACATCAAAGGCATCAGAGGTATTGCCCACATTTTGTCCCGAGACATGCTCCTCAGCAATGGGTACCAGTGTTGTCTTGGCCAGTTCGGAGCTATCAGGATTATCCTTGGACGTTCCTCCTTGATTTTTAGTAATACCTTGTGTATCAAGGGAAGAGGTGGGAATGCATATGCTGTCAGACCTTTCCAGCTGAAGGAGAGCGAATCCACCTTCCATGCAAGCGGGTGGAATGTCCTTGTGCAGAATTTTTTGAGCTGGTGATTGAGAGGGGAAGCGAATAGATCTGTCTGTGGCATTCCCCATTTCTTTGTGATGGTCTTGAAGATGTCCGGGTGTAGCATCCATTCGTGAGCATCCAAGGTGGTTCTGCTTAATATGTCTGCTAGAGTGTTCTCCTTTCCCGGTACAAACATTGCCTGTAAGTGGATGTTGTAGCTGAGTGCCAGGTTCCAAAGGTCCAAAGTCATTCTGCATAGGGGGTATGAATGAGTGCCTCCCTGTTTGTTGATGTACCACATGACTGTCGTGTTGTCTGTCCTTATCATCAAATGGCCTTCTTTGAGAAATGGGCTGAATTTTTGGATTGCCAGTTTTACTGCCAGCATTTCTTTTTGGTTGATGTGCAGGTGTAGCTGGTCCTGAGTCCACAATCCCTGTGCACATTTGTCCATCATGTGAGCCCCCCATCCTAGGTCTGAGGCCCATAGGAACTCCTGTTTTAGGCATGGGATTAGTGGTATTTCTGCTTCTAGGCTGTGCCTGTGTTGGGACCATAAATTCTTTAGGTACCACTGTAGTTTTCTCATATGCAGTCTGGCATGTGGGACCAAGATTATGCATGATGCCATGAAGCCCAAGGCCTGCAGAACTTTTCTTGCTGTTAGCTTGTTCTGTTTTGTTAGTGCCAAGAAGTAGAGAGGGAGTTCTTTTTGTTTTTCTGCAGTTAGGAATGCCATTTGTTTGACTGTGTCCAATTCTGCGCCCAAGAATGTCCTTGTTTGGGATGGTATCAGTCTTGACTTTTGAAAATTGACTGTGTATCCCAGGGCTTGTAGCAAGTAAATGACCCTTTGCAAATCTGTTGTCAGCTTGCTGTTGTTGTCCGCTTGTAGCAGGCAGTCGTCCAGGTATGGGTAAATTTGTATTCCCTGTAGTCTGCAATGGGCAATTACTGTTGCCAGGCATTTTGTGAATACTCTGGGCGCAGTAGATAAGCCAAAGGGCAATGCTGAGAATTGATAATGCTCTGATCCTGCAAGAAATCTGAGGTATCTTCTGCAATTTTGTCGAATGGGGACGTGCAGGTATGCCTCCTTGAGATCTAGAGTTACCAGCCAACACTCCTTGCCCAGCATGGGAAGAAGTTGCTGTAGGGTCAGCATTTTGAATTTTGGGACAATGATGTATGTGTTTAAGATGGACAGGTCGAGAATAGGTCTCCAAGTTTTTTCTTTTCTTGGAACTAAGAATAGTCTTGAGTAGAATCCTTTGCCTTGTTCTGTTATTGGTACTCTTTCCACAGCTCTCATTTTTGTTAATTGCATTATCTGCTGTAGAGCTTCTGTTTTTTGATTTGGAGGCAGGTTTGGCATTCCTCTTTTGACTGGTAAAGTGTGGAAGTGGAACCGGTAACCTTGGTCTATGGTTTGTAAAATCCACTTGTCTTTTGTGACATAGTGCCAATTTTTCGAAAATAAGGCTAATTTTCCGCCTAATGGTGCTGCTATTTGCTCCCTGGTAGGCGGAATTAGAGTGAAGTCATTGTGGTTGTCCTGTTGCAGTGGTAGTGGCTGTGTCTGTGCCTCTGTTATTACCTTGCCACTGTCGTCCTCTGTAGGCACCCCCTCTGGATTGATTTCTGCCTCTGGATCGTCTATTCCTGCCCCTTTGGGATCTTGTGGAGTCAGGAAAGGACCAATTTTGGCAGGCCAGTTCCTGCTAAACCTTGGGGCTGAACCTGTAAGAAATCTTTCACCGTTTGTACAGATTTTGCCTTTTCTTCCATTTTCTTCATTACCTGCTGGGCAGGTGTACCAAACAAACTGGCCTTATCCATAGGAGCATCTAATAACTTAGCTTTAACATGATCCGGTAAGGCCTGTTCTTTCAACCATGCATGTCTTCTTATCACTGTGCCAGTCATGGCTGATCTAAATGAAGCCTCCAGTGCATCATAGCCACATTTTAAAGAATGGTTACTAACCTGTTGTATGTTATTTACCATTTCTAATACATATTTCTTATCTATAGAGTCATCAGAGGATAGCTTTTAGTTAACTGATCAAGCATAAACTCTTGGTATTGTATCATGTGAAACTGACAGTTTAAAGCTCTAGCTGAGAGAGTAGCAGAGGTGTAAACTTTTTTGCCCCATCTATCTAAAGACCTGGATTCCCTTTCAGAAGGAATAGGATTTTTGCTGTGGTCGAGACTACTGCCTTAGGCCCCTGGGATATGGTTTCGGGTCTGCCAGTGCGGCCTTGTATAGGTGGTGATGAGTGTCTGGCACCCTGTAAAATCTATCTGGTTTGGCAGGGGCTGGAGGTAAGGAATCAGGTGCAGTACAGACATCATTAAATGCATCGTCCACAACAGAAAGGACAGGAGGTATAGCTAAGGGCCTATGTTGTGGTAAGTGCAGAAAAGTCCTAAGTCTTTTCTGGAATCTGAGAAATCCTGTTGTTGCCATTGGAATTGTTCTCTCATGGCATGTAAGGTTTCCCCAAAGGAGAATTCCTCTGGTGGAGAGGCAGCTGGAATGGATTCTTCAGCATCGGAGTCTTCATAATTGGAGAAAGGAGCCTCTGGCTGGTCTGTAATATCTGAGTCATCCAGAATCATCAGAGGAGACAGGCTCGGGGGGCTCTGCTCTAGGTCTCTTTTCTGGGGGTTGAGAGGCCCTGTCTGGGTGAGATTGAGATCACCTAATTAAGGATATTAAATCTTGTGCCAGAGTAAGCATTTGTGAACTAGTAGTGGGCCTGGTTGAGGATGGTTTAACAGGCACTGATGTAGAAGATTTGGCTGCTTTAGCCCTGGCAAAGGCCTTAATAGACATGGCTGCAGGAGGCCTAGCAGCACCACGTGCTGGGGTAGAAACATCCAAAGGGATGGTGTCTGATAAGTCACTAGTAACCACAGGTGTAGGTATAATTTCTGAGGCTGTTTCAAGTAAAGTGGCAGAAACCTCAGTAGTAGGCATTGATTTGGCTGTATTTTGATCAGTTTTCTCGGTTTCGGGTGAAACCGAGACACTCGCGGTTTGCTTAACCGTGGTTTCGGCCGAAACCGCGGACCGCGAGTGTCGGTCTTTTTCTTTGCGTTTTTTAACAATTTGGGTAGTCGGAGGATCCGACGGCATAATGTACGCAAAATCTGAGCCGAAAAACTGTTCAGCAAACTCCGACCGACGCCTAAGCGTTCGTCGGTTGAAGGAAGCACAGGCCGAACAGGCTGCTACGTCGTGGTCTGGGCCTAAACAAGGCAAACAGTAAGAGTGGAAATCTTTATGAGGTATTTGTTTCCCACAAGTTAAACAGTTATTGACTTTTTCTGACATCGGCTGAGGCAAGAAAGAGTCCCCAACGGGGTACTTAGCTTTTAGAAGTCTTCGAAGTAGTATTCGGTAGTAGTAATCTCTGGATCTGACCGACCGGCACTTGCGAACAGCTTCTGCTTCGGACGCCACGCGGCAAGAAAGACTGGGGAAAATGGCGTGCGCTGATGCCTTTATACCCGAAGACCAGCAGAGATGACGTCGGGTGAAGTGCGACATCAGCCGAAGCCGGACCCAGACTTTGGAATCCGGCCGACCGAAGGGCTGCCTGACGACAGGACAACCCAGTTGTTATGACTGCAGATGCATCCATGAAGGACATCCACAATGTAAACTATGTTTGTTCACTTGTTCAGTAGCATGCAAGACATCCTGAAGTTCCTTATCCTCTGCACATGCAGGAAGGGAAGCAAGCTTTTGCTTTAAAACAGACAAAAGAAATTGCTGATACTTAAACATATGAAACTGGCAATTTAAAGCCCTTACAGACAGGGTAGCAGAAGTATATACCTTTTTTCCCCACCTGTCTAAAGCACGAGAATCCTTCTCAGAGGGAATAGGATTTTTAGAAGTAGCAACCTTAGCAGCCTTAGAGCCCTGAGAAATAGTTTCAGGATCCGCAGAAGGGTTCTTAAATAAGAATAAATGAGAGTCAGGAACCCTATAAAATCTATCAGGCTTAGAAGGAGCAGGAGGCATGGAATCAGGATTCAAATTAGCCTCAGAAAAAGCATCATCTACAATGTCCAAAACAGGAGGGATAGCTAAAGGCCTATGCTGAGGAAGAAGAAGAAATTCTCTAAGCCTCTTCTTGGAAGCAGAATACTCCTGTCCTTCCCAATGAAAATGTTCCCTCATCTCATGCAAGGTTTCCCCAAAAGAGAAATCTTCAGGCGGAGAGGCCGAGGGTAAGGAGTCCTCAGCATCTGAATCCTCATAAGGAGGAAAAGAATAGTCCTGATCTGAGGAAGAGACAGAAGATACAGAAGCCTGGTCAGAGGAATCCAGAGTAACATCCTGTCGAGGTCTTTTCTCAGGAGGGGGATGAGAACCCCTAATCATTGTAAGCAAATCTTCAGCCATCTTTAATAATTGCTTCTGTGTCCTGGGAGTAGATTCAGAAGCAGCTTGAGCAGGAACTTTAGACTTAACAAGAGTCTTTGTCTTTGCCTTTGAAATAGTGATGTGAGTAGGCCTGAAAACCCCCTCAGAAGCCGGTACCTGCACAGTGGTTCCGGACCCATCTGACCCATCTGAGGGAGCGACGTCCGAAGGTCCTGCAGCAGTTAAAATAGTAGGCCTAGATGGCTCCCCATGGGAGTCCGTATCGGCCATCGGTTCAGAAGTGGCGGACGACAGGGGCTGCAAAAGCGCCTCACTGACGACAGCCGAACCGGACGCTGGCTCCAGCTGCAACGAGTCCTGTTTGGACCTCGGAGGCCTGTCTTTGTCTTTGCGCTTCTTTTGAATTCCGGTAGTGTCCGACGACATTCTATAATTGAAGCATCTGCCAAAATAATTTAGAGCCCAATCGTACCTGCGCTTGATAGTACGAGAGTTGAACCTGGCACAGAACAGACAACAAGAAACATTGTGGTCAGGGCCTAAGCAAGGTAGACAGTAAGAGTGGAAATCTTTATGAGGTATTTGTTTCCCACACGTTATACAATTATTAACTTTTTCTGACATCGGAGGAACAAGAAAAAGATTCCCCAATGGGGTACTTAGCTTTGAGAAGAGAAGTAAGAACTTCGGACCAACAACAACAAAATACGCTGTTCGAAAATTGCCAAACGACTTGCGAGCTGCTTTCCACCGCACGGCAAGAAAGACTGGAGAAGATGGCGTCGGCTGAGGGCTATGTACCAAAGCGTACTGACGTCAGGGTACTAGCTTGTACAGCCGACGCCGGACCCAGACTTTGGGATTCTGGCCGACCTCGGGCTGCCTGCCGGCAGGAGAACCCTACAGTTATGACTGCAACAGTGAAACACGAAGAACATCATGGTGTGCTACAAAAGACCCTCTAAATGAAACCAAATTTAGACAACTAAGAAATGAGACTAAACGATACATTCTATTAGATAAAAAAACTACTACTTCCATCTCTAACAAGGAAACCAAAATAACCCCCAAATATTCTGGGCAGGGATAAATAAATTACTGCACCTAGGTCAAACCACCACTCCACCTCTCTCAGCCTCTACTAATAAACTGCCAGTGGATATTGCTAACAACTTTAATAATTTCTTTACTGAAACTATTCAAGCCCTCGCTAGTGAATTGCCCTTTAACTCCTCTAACCCACTGGACAACACTCTCAGTACCCAGCCCACCTTCAGCTTCCAACCAGTCTCTACATCTTTCATTCACTGTTCAAAAAATTAAAACCTACTACCCTAGCTACTGACCTTCTCCCTGCTTAATATTTTCATCAAGCTGCTGATACCATAGCATACCCCTTTTCCATTCTAATTAACCGGTTCATATCAGAAGCCTCTCTTCTCAATATCTGGAAAATATCTCATGTCATACCCCTCCATAAAGGTGGCAACTCTACTGAATTATCTAATTACATACCCATAGCCATAGCCATCCTGTCACCTCTGGCAAAAACTATGGAAAAATGTGTCCAAACAACTTCTGTACTTTCTAACCCAAAACAACCTTCTGGCTAACTCTCACCATGACTTCAGGCCAAATCATAGTACTACCACAGCTCTCCTCACCTTCTCAAATGCAATAAACTATAACAGGAACAACAACAAGCTATCCTCAGCTCTTTTCTTGCACCTGTCCAAGGCTTTGGATATGGTTAACCACCATCTTCTCATTAACACCCTGGCAACAATGTCTCTATGCAATCACTCTCTCCAGTGGTTCGAATCCTACCTGTACAATAGACAACAATCTGTCTTATGGCAGAACACCCTCTCAAACCTCCTACCTAACACCCTAGGTATCCCCCAGGGGTCTATTCTGGGTCCACTTCTGTTTTCTATTTTTATTAATGACCTCCACACTGTATGCAGACGACTCAACGTTGATCTGTACTGGCACCTCACAAACAAAGCTGCTAACAATAACTCAAAGTACTTTTAACCTAGTATAGAACTGACTTGCCTCTCGCTGTCCGATTCTAAATCCTAACAAAACAAAGCTCCTACTTTTCTCCCACACACAAAGATCCATGGTGCTAACACTCTCCATTAAGTCCAATAATGGTATCATAATCTCACCAGATGCCCATACAAAACTCCTAGGATTTATTGTAGATAATCTTAAGTTCAATGTGCACATCAACAAAACTATCAAAATCATTAACAGAACAATGGGCTCACTATATAGGCTAAAGCTATTCCTTACCCCACCTGCTTGGACTGCCATTGCCCACTCCCATGTACTATCTACCCTCTTCTATGCTTCCCCTTTACTTGCCAACCTAAATAAAACTGATCTTAAACTCTCAAGCTTATATAATAACATTGCTAGATTTGCCACTGGTCTCCCTTACAGAACACATCATTACAAAAATCTAAAATATCTCGGAAGGCTAGAGCTACCCAGGCAGATTCAGTATAATCAACTTATTGTGGCTCACAAAGCACTCAACCAACCAGAAAATACACCTGCACTGAAAAACATCATCCAACTTCACTCCAACTCCAGATCACTCTGCTCATCTAATAAACTGGTAGTGCAAACCATCAAATCCAATAATACAGCAGGTGACTCCATGTTCGCCAACTCTGTTGGCAAAATTTGGAACTCACTTCCTGCTAACTTTAGCCTAGATACCTCTCAATGGGTATTTCAAGTCTCACTGGATACGTCCCTGCTCCAAGCCAGACAAAATCGTTATTCATATTAGGGTACTTATACTGTGTTTGTAAATGGAACCCTAATAACTTGTTATTTGTTAAGCCAGATCAGAAGTTTGTTAGACTGTATACATTTAACTGTGACTGTAAAGTGTGTTTTGTTTGTACAATGTTATTATGACTCTTGTTTTATCTGTAAATTGTGTTAAATGTGTATGTTACATCCGTTGGAGCTTTTCTTCCCAGGCCTCCGCTGAAAATGGACATGTATCCAGTCGGACTATCCTGGTCAAATAATGTAAAATAAATAAATAAAAAATAAAAATTCTCAGCTCTGTGGCTAGCACCTAAAGTAATATAATCACAATCCGTTACAGTGGAATGATCGGATCGTGTCAAGTTACTAGTCTACTCGCCCTGAGGCCTTTATAAGCCTAGCCAATAAATTAGCCCATGTGCCCACAAGTCTGCACCTGATGGTCCTGTCTAGCAGGGACACACGTGGAATCCTACGGGTGTAATTTTCTATTTCCCATTCCAGTCATCCATGTTCGTCTTAAAATGGGATACTAAAGTACTCTGCTTGACATGGAGAGGGAGTCTATTCCACAGATGAGGGAGTCTCTGGAAGACAAATCTGTCATGCCAGCAAGTCTTATTGATGTTGCAGACCATGCTGAGGTTTTGCATGCTGGTCACATGAGTGGAATTTGGCTGTGGATATGCAGCAATTTCATCAAGGTGGAGTCCGAGATTGCTCTGTATGCTAGACATAGATCACCTCTGAGGAGTCTGTATGTGATGGAGAAGAGGGACAGGGCTTTTAGCTTATCCCTGTAGGATAAATTTTGAAGCCCTGTATTCTTCTGCTCAGGGACCTCTGTGGTCTCTCCAGCTGCTGCAGGTACTTCATGAGTTACATTCCCCACAGGGCATTCTACTCCGTGATGGGCCTGATAAGGGAGGAATACAGGGAAGTTATGAATTCCTTATTCCTGAAAGAAATACCCTTACTAATGAGGTCAGCCACGTAGAAAGCTCTCTGTACAATGGAGGCAACATTGTGTTCAAAAGTTAGATTGCTGTCAATTTGGGTGCCCAGGTCCTTCACAATTGCTTCAGTGCTTAGGAAGTTATTACTGTGAAAATTTGTGGAGATGTCACTCCCCACAAGGGAGGATGATGCATTTTTGGTGTTAAGTTTGAGGCCGTGTTTCTGGCACCAATCATCTGTCTTGGTGAGACCCTCTTGTAGTATGCCTAGATCACTAGGGGAGTTGATGACAGTGCCCAGCTTGCAGCCATTTGCAAAACTGGTCAGCCATATACCTCTGGTTTTGGCTTGTACCTCGGAGAAGTATATCTCAAACAGCAGTGGTCCCAAGACTGATCCCTGGCGTCTTTACATGCGGTGGTTTCAAAACTAATGCTGAATATCTCTGTAGGAAATTTGTATCATATGACATGGAATTTAATGTAGCACTAATTGTAACATTACAGTAATGAGTATTGCTTACAAGCTTCCTTTCATACTTATAGAATAGCCATTTTAGGTAGATACTGCAAATATATGTTAGTGTCGTAACTTTCTAAAATTGTCAGAGCAATATTTAAATTGTATACCCATTGTTTTGAGCCCTTGTCCCTTCGTTATTTTAGCATTTTATGAAGGATATGAAGTCAAGGAACTCAAATGTATATCATTAATTAATGACTTCAGTCCTCATTGATTTGCCCGAAAACCACAAATTTTATGAACAAACCAAAAATATGAGTCAGATATATGGACATGCTGCAAAAATATGGGCAGTTCATAGTTATGACCAAATCATTCACATTCTCCATAAGACTGAAGCCTGAAGCAACTTTTATTACATCAGTATTTAGAAATTATGCAAAGACTTATATACTAAAAATCAGTCAGTTACTCACAAAACATATTCATACACAAATTTGTCTCAACATACACCTCAGTTTTAGTAAGTAATTGCATTAAATGACAAAGAAGAATATTCACAAGTGATGATCTTTAAATGTGTGCAAACTGGTCCCTGTGCATTACAAACACAAGCTATCAGCACACCATTTTAGCTTTTATCTACCATAACTACTATTTACAACACAAAGAGTGCTAGCAGGGGGGAATCACAGCTGGGTTTCTGTGAAGATACTGAATACCATTAGTAAGCCTCCACCATCCTGTTTTTGAAGCCTTACTGCTAAATATTCTGTGTGTGTGTGTGTGTGTGTGTGTGTGTGTGTGTGTGTGTGTGTGCATGTCTGTCTGTATGTATGTATGTATGTACTTACGTATGTATGTATGTATTTAATTTGTTGAAACCAAAAAGTAATTAATTTTCACTCATAAATCATAAAGACTCAATAAACATGCAGACATGCACCACCTCTCAGATCTCCCAAATTCAGGGCAGCACATCTAATTTTTTCTCAAACTTTTGTTTCACCCTCCTGAATTTGCAAATTATTTTGAGTTAATAGCACCCAATAACAGTACCTAATATGCAATATTTTCCCTAATTATTTTTCCTTTGTCCATAATTCCAAGTTAAAAGAGGTTCTCATCCAAACAAATGACAGGTGCCAGAAACATGGCTTCATGCTGAATGCCAAAAAAAGCTGATCATCCCCTTTGGGGAGAGTGATGTCCACACATATTATCACATTAATAACAATGCTTTAATTGCACAATCAGTAGTAATGGATTTGGGCACCTAGGTTGATAGCAACCTGACTTTTGACCATCATGTTGCTTTCGTTGTACGGAAAGCTTTCTACATGGCCCACCTCATAAGTAAGTGTATCTCATCCAGGGACAAAGAGATCATAACATCCCTGTATTCTTCCCTTATAAGGCCAATTATTGAGCACAATGCCCCCTTCTGCATGTACCTCGCAAAGCACATGCAGCAGCTGGAAATGCCACAGAGGTTCCTCACCAGGAGAATCCAGGGCCTCAAACATCTACTCTACACAAATAGGCTAAAAGCCCTGTCCCTCTACTCAGTTTAATACAGACTCCTCAGGAGCGACCTCTGTCTGGCATATAAAGCAATCTCAGACCCTGCCTTGATGGGACTGCTGCATATCCACAAGTCAAGCTCAACTCAACCCGTACAAGTGACCTCAAACTAGTCTGTGATATCAGTAGGACTTGTTGGCAGGACAGATTCATGTACCAGAGACTCCCCCATCTGTGAAACACACTCCTTCTCTACATCAAGCAAAGTACCTCATTATCCCTTTTTAAGCGCAATTTGGAAAACTGGATGGGAAACAGAAAATACACCCCTGGGATTACACCTGTGTTCCTGCTGGACAGGGGCTTTGGGTACTGACTTGTCTAAACATGGGTTAAACACTTGGCTAGGCTTATAAGGGCCTCAGGACCAAGAGCCTAGTTAAAGTCCTATGATCCTATAAAGATAGTTGCAAAACAATACAGGCAAAGGCATATGGCTGTACAAAATTTCACAATACAAAAAAATAAGAAAACAAAATGGGAAAGTAGAAAAGAGGATTAGTAATGGGGAAATTTAAGAAAGAGAAATTAGAAGTTATGTACTCACCATAACGTTCCATCTGAGTAGGTGACTTCATTCGGATGCAACCTGTGGGTATCGGATCCGATCTCGGATCCGAGCCGGCAATTCAAAAGCTTAGGCTCAGAGCTCCTAGCTCCTCCCTCTTACCCATAACCCCTTGCCAAGCCCTGACTGACCTCAGATTGAGTTTGCCTCAAAATACTGACCACAGTATACTAAAACAGCATAAATACTCGCTCTATAAAGGTCAGGGGGATGGAGGGATGGTTACATCGAATGAAGTCACCTACTCAGATGGAACGTTATGGTGAGTACATAACTTCTAAATCTGAAGTAGGCAGACTTCATTCGTCTGCAACCTGTGGGACAGAGTCCCTAGCTACCTGAATCTTGGGCCCGTCATGGAAGGATGTTCGAGCACCGCTGAGCCAAAGGATGCTCTTCCTCTAGAAACAACATCCACCTTGTAATGAGAAATAAAAGTATGAGGCGAGGCCCAAGTAGCTGCCGCGCAGATATCATCCAACGAAACACGGGACTTAAAGGTGGCTGACGTAGAAACTGCCCTAGTAGAATGAGCCGTAACCCTCTGAGGAGCAGGTCTGCCTGAAGTGTCATATGCCTGCAGAATGCAATTAGCAATCCATTTAGATAGAGTGACTTTAGATACTGCTTTACCCAGAGCAATTTTAGCAAAGGAGACGAACAGCTGATCTGATTTCCTGTGGCCAGCTGTCCTGTTAATATAAAAACGTAATTGTCTATGAACATCCAATGAATGCAATTTGTATTCTCCTTTGTTTTGACTGGTTAATATTGGATTCAGAAGAGACCTTCGGAAGAAAAGATGGATTGGTCCTGAGGCACACCCTATCAGGGAAGAAAGAAAGATAAGGCGGTTTGACACAGAGCCTGAAGCTCAGACACCCTTCTGGCTGAAGTGATAGCTACCAGAAAGGCAGTCTTCCAGGAAAGGTATTTTAAATCAGCAGAAGCTGCAGGCTCGAAGGGAGGAGCAGTAAGGGCCTGCAGGACTAAAGACAAGTCCCAAGGCGGTACAACCTCCTTGACTGGAGGCCTTAACAAAAAAACTCCTTTGAGAAAACTTTTGCATAATTTCGCTGTCATAAGGGGAGCTGTGTCCTGACCAATGTGATAATGCGAGATAGCCGCCAATTGTACCTTAATCGTGGAAGAACTAGCCCCTTGATGAAAGAGGTCTGTTAGAAAATCTAGCACCGCAGAGATAGGTGCTGAAAAGGATCCACAGTTCTCTGTCCTGCCCATATAGAGAACCTCTTCCATTTACTCCGATAAACCTGTCTGGTGGAAGGTTTATGAGCAGCCACCAAAATGGCTTTGACCGGTGAAGAAATACCGAGTCCTAATTAAGGTTGGAATTGGAGCAGCCAAGCTGTCAACTTCAGGGTCCGCAGATTGGGAACTGGCATTCCCAGAGGGTGAGAGATGAGATCCGAAATTGGATCCAGAATCCATGGTGGATTGATTTTGTGAGACCATAAAGGGGAACCAAGGTTGTCGAGGCCAGAATGGGGCAATGAGAATCATTCTGCTCCCCAAACTGTTGGCTTTCTGCAGAAGCCTCTGCATCAGAGGAAGTGGAGGGTAGGCATAAAGGAGACCGGGAGGCCAAGCATGCACCAGAGCATCCTCGGGAACTCCCTAGTGGGGAAGTAGAGCGAAGAAATTGTCGCATTTGGCATTTGAGGGAGAAGCAAAAGATCGCAACAGGGTTGCCCCAAACGGCAAAAATCTTCTTCGCTACTTGAAGATTGAGGGACCACTGTGTGGAGAAAGGATGGTGCGACTGAGCTTGTCCGCAAGGATGTTGGACTTTCCGGAATGTGCGTTGCTATCAGAAAGCGTTTGGTGGAAATTGCCCATTCCCAGACTCTCATGGCCTCTCGACAAAGGGACCTGGTTCCTCCCTGCTTGTTGATATACCAGACTACGGACATGTTGTCTGTCTGAATCGCAATAGTCCCTGTAGGAAGAACGTGGTGAAGTGCTTGCAACGCTAGGAGCACCGCCCTCATTTCCAGGACATTTATATGCAATGACGTCTCTGTGGGATTCCACGTGCCTTGGACAATCTTTCCCGCAGAATGCCCCCCCCACCCGAGGCAAGAAGCGTCCGTGGTCACTGTGGCTCGGGGAAATGCAGTGCAAAAGGGTCTCCCTGCTAGGGGCTCCGGAGAAAGAAGCCACCACAGAAGGGAGTCCCTGCACGCTCTGCTGACCGCAATCGGAGCGTTTAGAGACGAACAAAGAGGAGACCACTGAACTTGAAGGGTCAATTGAAGAACCCGCATGCGTAAACGGGCATGAATTAGAAGCGGGATAGCTGCCGCCATAGAACCTAGGGCCCTCAGGACCGAAGCTGCAGTTGGAGATGGTTGCAGGATTGCTGTCACATGACACCTCAGGCTGGCGATACGGTCTGGGGTGAGGAAGGCTCGCATTGATCTGGTGTCTAGTCTTCCTCCTATGAAATCTATAATTTGAGTTGGATTCAGAAAAGATTTCTCCCAGTTGATCGTGATGCCCAGCCTTGGTGCTAGTTGAAGAAAGTAATCCCTGGCTGAGCATAGAAGATGCCTTGATGATGCCGTCAGGAGCCAGTCGTCCAGGTATGGAAAGACCTGTAATCCCTGGAGCCTCAGGTGGGCCGCTACCACCGCTAACACCTTGGTAAACACCCTGGGGCTGAGGTGAGACCAAAGGGAGGACCCTGAACTGATAATGACTGGCTCCCAGCCAGAAGCGAAGAAACCTCCTGGATCGCCTGTGCATCCGAATGTGGTAGTACGCATGCTTGAGGTCTATGGAACACATCCAGTCGTTCTCCCTCAATAGGGGGAGTATAGATTGCAGGGTGACCATCCGGAACTTTGCTTGGTTACTGACAGGTTCAACAGGGAAAGGTCTAAAATTGGTCTTAAGTCCCCGTCTTCTTTGGCACCAAAAGAACCTGGAGTAAAACCCTAATCCGCTTGATCTGGGGGCAGCTGGATGGCTCTTTTCCTAGCAGCTGCTCGATTTGATAGCTGCCGCCTCCCTTTGGTCGGGTGGAACATCTGGGAGGCTGCGAGATTTGGGAATCTTGAATAGGGTATTGAATATCCTCTGGATATAAGTCAAGCACCCAACTGTCTGTTGTTATGGACTCCCAAGAAGTCAGGTGCATCGAACCGCCCCGACTGCCTCCAGAGACGGACAGCCGGGCAACCCTTCAGGGCTGCTGCGTGGGTCTCTCAGAGAAGGGTTCTCTGGACCCAAAATTGCCAGGAGCCCCCTGCCTCTGGCACGACGACCTCCCGTCCTCCTCTGCCACGGAAGGACTGGTTATCCGAGCAGGTTGGGACTGCTGCGACTTCGGAACCACATCTTCTTCTGTCCCTTTGGTTCTTAGAGAAGGACCTCTGGGGAGCTGAGAAGCGGACTCGACGGCAGACAGCGTCTTCCGTCCTTTTCGCTCTGGACTAATGTCTCGCGAACAGTCTTGCCAAACAAGGCAGAACCATCGAAAGGGGCATTCGAAGGTCGCCTTGAAGGGCTCTGCAAAATCACAATGGCGGAGCCAGGCCTGTCGCCTCATGACAAGGCCTGCTCCGCTGGCTCTAGCGGCTCCCTCAGTAGCATGAGACAGCAGCCGCATAGATGTATTGGATACTGACCTGAGAGTGGCCATTCGGGTGGAGTAAACTTGTTTATCCTCACTCGAGATGGACTCGGGAGATGCAGCGTATTCTTTAATTAGATCCCGCTGCATCCTAATGACATGTGCCATGTAGTTCAGCGCTCTCAAGGAGAAGGTCGCTGAACTAAAAACTCGCTTCCCAATGCGATCCATCGAACGGGACTCCTTGCCCGGAGGATGGACGGAGGGACTCTCCTGGGCCAATTCCTCTTCGTGGCTGCAGCCATCATCATGGCATCTACTGGGGACCCTTAGTCCAGTGGGTGCGGTCTGGTGGAGTAGAAAGAATGGGTGCCGGGCCCTTAGGGATAGGCGCAATGGTGTCCGGAACCTTGCACGCCCTGATGGATATAAGATCCACCAGGGGTCAGCAGGAGGGGACACCCAAGAGGTAGAAGGGCCCGCGAATGCCTCCAAGAACACAGACTCGTCAAGAAGCCTTGGGGCAGACCACCCCCTGATCCTTAACATCTCCATGATGTCTCCAAATGAGACGCCCTCAGGGTGACCTAGGGAGCCTTCCCTTCATCCAAGTCCGTGTCTTCAGTGACGGACTCAGGGAGTCCATGTGCCTCCTCTTGCACTTACGCCCGAGGTACTTCATCGGGGCTGTCCGAGGAGTACTCTTCAGCAGATGGATGTTCCAAGGGAACCACTTGGGACATCGAGGCGGGCTGTCCCTGGGACCGGCTGGTGGGGCCTGGCCCAACTGCAATGGAGTGCGGATGGAGCCGTGGCAGGGACCGGGGTCCGGATGTCCTCGACAGTGCCCTTTCCATAACGTTGAAAGCCGAGGGGAGCCAGCTTCTCTAAGCCCGAGACGACCCCACTCGGATCCGACGACGGATCGGAGTCAGAGCGAAACCGTCGGATCCGAGAGACCAGTGTGCTCCGACCTGGACGGAGCCAAAGACACACCAGCTCCCTCGGATCCGAGGCTCGGCCCTCGGCTCTGAGAGGTCTGGTCCGGCACCAAGCACTCAAGGGATGGGACGGATCCGAGGTGCGCCGACCTATCGGATCCGACCCACCCCCGGATCCAAATCTGCACGGCGCCGAAAGCTCCGAACCCGTGGTATGGGTCGGAGAAGGAGCTAATGGGGCGAAAAAAGGGGTCGAAGCCCCTCCCGGATGGGGGGGGGGCTAGGAGCACTCCCATTTGCATTTGGGCCTGGATGAATTTCCTCATCATCCGGTCCATATCAGCTTCGCTCATTGAAAAGGTCGATCTAGAGGAGGCCACCGAAGCGGACCTAGAGAGCCGTCTCGGTGACCTCCTGGAAGGGCTAGCCTCCTCCTCCTCGGGTCCAGGAGAGAACCGAGGGGAGTGGAGCCGAGGAGGAGTGGAGCCGAGGAGGAGGAAGGCTAGAAGGCACAGGGGAGGCCCGCTTAGATGGAGGAGCCGAACTAGAAGCCGCTCTCCTCTTGTGGTGCTTCTCCCTGTGCCTCTCCTTCTGTCTCTCCCTAGAAGAATCCTTCCCCTCCGGCAACTTTAAGGGAGGTTGAGTCCCAGCCGGAGGGGGAGAACTCACAGCAACAGGTTGCTGACTGGAAGCGGCAGAGGCCGAAGCAGTATCTGGGGGTAAAAGACCCGCCAGCACCAACTTCGACCTCCGTTCCCTTAAAGCCCGGGGGTTGAACCCTGCACAAATGGTACAACCAGAAGACAGGTGTTCAACCCCAAGCAGCTTAACGAGTGTGGCCATCTGCTGGGGACAGCTTATGGCCACATTCGGTACATTTCGAAAAAACAGCCTTAGGGGCTTCAGACATTACACCTAAGGCCTAAAACACACACACACAAAACCAACTACGAAAACCCGAGAAAAATTAACTAAAGAGGGAGGAAAGCCTTAACCACACACAACACTAACTAGATTAATAACCAAAAAAGAGAATTTGAAAACTTTTCCTGTCAAAAAATCTACACTTATCTCAACCACGCCAGGAGCTCTAGAATTCCGTTGCTTCTTGAAAAGCGGCAAACGAAATCTGAGGTCAGTCAGGGCTTGGCAAGGGGTTATGGGTAAGAGGGAGGAGCTAGGAGCTCGGAGCCTAAGCTTTTGAATTGCCGGCTCGGATCCGAGATCGGATCCGATACACACAGGTTGCAGACGAATGAAGTCTGCCTACTTCAGATCTAAAGTTATGGATTACATGAGAAGTGAAGGATTTAGTGTAGAAGATCCTATAGTGGTAATGTCACAGCATGATGTAATAATGAGTCTAACAAATTAATGAGAAACAGGTGAAACAGGAAGCATGTGATCACTTGCCACATGAAGATTTTCTACAGCTTTCAGAATACTTCTTTTTTGACTAAAAGGGTGTAGGCTAGTGAATATAAATAGGCATTAGAGAAAGTGTCCTTACTGTGTATGGTAGATTTAAACTTCCCGTCTTCCACTACTTTGTAGATAGTATTATCCAAATATTGTATTTTATCCCATCTAATACAACGGGTAAACCTCAAAAGTTTGTGGTGCTGTTAATGTAAGCTATACATTCTGTCAACACTGTCTCAGGCCCTGTCCAAAAGATACACTGCATCCAGGTAACGCCAATAAATGTTGCAATATTCGCATAGCTGGAATGGACCAGGTACTTCTCCTCCAAAACTGACAAAAGGGGGTGCACCATGCCCCCATAGCTACTCCTCTAGTCTGCTTAAAAAATTCTCCTTCAAAAAAGAGAAAGTTATTGTCCAGATCCAACTCCATGAGGTCCATACAAACTTGGAGGTCTTTACTGCCAAAGTCTGCCCACTCACAAATGGCCCCCTCAAACCATTCAAGTTCTAACTTGTGAGGTATTACAGTGAATAAGTCCTGAATGTCCAAAGTTATAAACACCAGGTCTTCTTTGTACAGCCCATTGTCAGTACTACATAGGAAATTCCATGAGTCTTTTAGTATACCCCTTTGTCGGGCCCAAACTTTTTTCAATCTGGCACCCTCAAACTTTGCCAATGGGTATGTTTTAGAGCCATTGGCAACCACAATAGGCCTCAAAGGGGGGGGGTCATTCTGATTTTTGTGGACCTTTGGGATCCCAAATATTGATGGTTTCCTGGGTTTTTCTGTCCACAAATATTTATAAAGGTACTGATTTTTCAAATCCTCTTCCACCCTCTCCCTCAAAATAAAATATATTTATCTATGCTAAGTTTATCTCACTCCTCGACACCCTCAAATATTTGGTAGTGTCATTTAATAATTCTAACATTTTGCCTGAGTATAATGTACTATCCATAATCACTACTCCTCCCCCTTTGTCCAGCTTCATAATACTAAAATATTCATTTTGTCTGAGTTCATCATTTAATAATTTTTTCATCTCTAAAAAGATTAAATTCCACCCATCTGTTACTTAGACCCTCCATTATTTCCCTCTCGAGCTGTGCCTCAGAATTCTTTAACTGGGCATGTAAGGGTGGGTTCATAGTACTTTTTTTCCTTAAACTGTATATTTTATCCATCCAACCATTAATTTGGAACAGGAGTTCAAAACATTTTCTGCCTTAAGAGATTAAGGTCTATTAACACATTAGTAATCTGACTATTATAACTGGGAATAAATTTAAACCCTTTACTAAACAGTTCAAAGTATGTGGGGGTTATATCTACACTGCTAAAATTAAAAATACTAAAATTTCTATAAAGACTGGCAAAACACCGCTATGTAAAACAATAATTTAATTGAGATAAATCCAACAGTGTAAGCGCTTTCGGGTTCAACAACCCTTCATCAGACAATGAAACACACAAGAATTTTCCTTTTTAAAAACAGTAACAACCAATCAGCTCTTAATAAACAACCCGCCTTTTTTGTAAAGCAGGTTTTAAAGGTATCATCTCATTTAAGCCTGGAAACCTATGTGAAGTAAGTGTAACAATCCATTTGGACTCTAAAGTCTCTGTGAGTAGATTGATGTCTCCTCCTCTAATGCCCAACCGTACATTAGTGATAGCCTTAAACAAAAAGGTGTGTGTGGGGTACCTCTCCACGTGCCTATATAAGGCATTTTGTTCAACCTTGTTTCTAATGCATGAAAGATGCTGTAATATTCTGGCCTTAAACATTTTGGTGGTCATGCCTACATAGTAGGCTGGACATTGCTCACATACAGCTATATAGACAACATGCGTTGTCCTACAGGTAGCTCTGGCTTTGAAGTGAAACAAACGCCCAGTGGATGGATGCACAAAGGTGGGGTCCTTGTGTATACTCTTACAAGCCTTACAAAAACCACAGGGTAGAGTTCCTGCTTTCGTCAATAGGGGTTTGCTGTCAGAGATGACCCTCTCTCCACATAACAAATCCTTCAAATTGGTGTTGCGTCTATATCCAAAGAAAGGGGTGGGTCCAACTAAGTCAGTCAACCTAGCATCACTCCTTAAAGATGTTCCAATTGCTACTGATGATGGCTTGTATGTCTGTGATGTTGCTACTATAAGTAAAATACATTCTAGCCCTACTGGGTCTAGAACGTGTACTCAAAGAAAACCCTTGCTCCTTTCTCTTGTCTCAACCACGGTTTGAACTTGTTGGCCCTTCCCAATGTGCTATGATGAACCTTGGTCTTCATCATACGGTCATCATAACCCCTAGTGATAAAGTTATTTTCCAGATTGTCCACTTCTATTAAGAATTGTTCATCTTCTAGACACAATCTGGATGTCCTACACAACTGACTCTGTACTATATTGGGAAACATAAACCGTGGGTGCATGCTGTCAAATGACAACAAATGATTAGTCCAACAATCTTTTCTATATAAACTGGAAGAAAAACCTTCCTGGTCATGTCTAATCCTTGTGTCCAAAAAATCTATCTGTTCAGCAGAATATGTCATAGTGAACCTAAAGAAAGAAGTGGTGGAGTGTAAATATTCAAGGAAATCATGTAGCAAGTCTACACTACCCTGCCAAAGCATAAAAACATCATCCACGAAACGTGCATAGGCTCCTATGTACTTAGCCCAAAACATGTTGTTAAAAATAGGAGTGGTGGCTTTATTAATCATATATGTAGTGTGATCCGCCAACAAGCCATTTACTTTACAGTGATAATATCACTCTAAAGTAAATGGCTTGTTGGCGGATCACACTACATATATGTAGTTTGTTGGATTAATCATTTGTTGTCATTTGACAGCATGCACCCACGGTTTATGTTTCCCAATATAGTACAGAGTCAGTTGTGTAGGACATCCAGATTGTGTCTAGAAGATGAACAATTCTTAATAGAAGTGGACAATCTGGAAAATAACTTTATCACTAGGGGTTATGATGACCGTATGGTGAAGACCAAGGTTCATCATAGCACATTGGGAAGGGCCAACAAGTTCAAACCGTGGTTGAGACAAGAGAAGGAGCAAGGGTTTTCTTTGAGTACACGTTCTAGACCCAGTAGGGCTAGAATGTATTTTACTTATAGTAGCAACATCACAGACATACAAGCCATCATCAGTAGCAATTGGAACATCTTAAGGAGTGATGCTAGGTTGACTGACTTAGTTGGACCCACCCCTTTCTTTGGATATAGACGCAACACCAATTTGAAGGATTTGTTATGTAGAGAGAGGGTCATCTCTGACAGCAACCCCCTATTGACGAAAGCAGGAACTCTACCCTGTGGTTTTTGTAAGGCTTGTAAGGGTATACACAAGGACCCCACCTTTGTGCATCCATCCACTGGGCGTTTGTTTCACTTCAAAGCCAGAGCTACCTGTAGGTCAACGCATGTTGTCTATATAGCTGTATGTGAGCAATGTCCAGCCTACTATGTAGGCATGACCACCAAAATGTTTAAGGTCAGAATATTACAGCATCTTTCATGCATTAGAAACAAGGTTGAACAAAATGCCTTATATAGGCACGTGGAGAGGTACCCCACACACACCTTTTTGTTTAAGGCTATCACTAATGTACGGTTGGGCATTAGAGGAGGAGACATCAATCTACTCACAGAGACTTTAGAGTCCAAATGGATTGTTACACTTACTTCACATAGGTTTCCAGGCTTAAATGAGATGATACCTTTAAAACCTGCTTTACAAAAAAGGCGGGTTATTTATTAAGAGCTGATTGGTTGTAACTAATTTAAAAAGGAAAATTCTTGTGTGTTTCATTGTCTGATGAAGGGTTGCTGAACCCGAAAGCGCTTACACTTTTGGATTTATCTACATTAAATCATTTTTTACATAGCGGTGTTTTGCCAGTCTTTTTCTTTGCATTTTGTCTTTTTGGACTGGTGAACTTTGGCTATAGCATGGAACATTGTGTTTTTTGGCTAAAATTTCTATAAGTATACCCATTACCAGCAACTATAATCGAACCATCCTCCATTACCTCATCACCCCCCATAGTTTCTTCCCTACTTCCTTACTTGGTACATAATGCAGTTTGGCTATCCAAAAAGATTATAAGGCTAAAGCAGGGTAAAGAAATAGTGTAGAAAAAATGGTACAAATACAATACATCACAATATCTCAAACATCAAAATGCTCCACTTCTGTAATAAAAAGCAAATAAATGAAGCCAAAAAACTATACTACAACAACACTCTGAACAATAGCTAACACAACCCTAAAAAGATTCCGGTCATCTATTAAAGGAATCTTGCACCCTGGTCAAAAACTCAACCCTAGTCCCTCCCCCAAAAATTAGTCACTCAAACCTGCAATAGAATGAATCTCTTATTTCATAGGTAGTAGTGTTCTTAACCAAGGATTCCCACATCTAGCCCCAACCATGCCCAGCAGCCATATGTCACTATGTCCACTTTCACAATCAAACCATTTCCCTTATTCTATATAAAACAACTCAAACTCAGACCATGCTCAGCTTTAGCTGATGACCTTCTAAATGAGTACCTTAGAATAGTAGCCATTCTCTCAATCCTTATAAATGGGTCAGTCTTGACATCCCATGCTCCCTTTCTTTGGCAACAATCACACATTATCAAGCTACACAAAGTAGTAAATTCAACAGACATCACTAACCTTATACCTGCATTAATCTTAGGTTTATCAGAGAATAGTAGGCTAATTGTCCTGAAGTCAGAATAAAACTGTGTATTCTGTGTTTATGAGGTGAACACCTTAACCATCATGCTAAACCCACCGTCTCTGAAATACCTGAAAACAGGGCTTCCTTCCCCCCAAAGTACTAACACTTCACTTCTAATCCTTATAGATACTGTTAATAAAGAAAGATAATTTCAAACTAGTCTTCCTTTATTTTTATATCTGTCTATACCCTTCAATACAATTTGTCACAGCAAACTTCTACTTCAAATGCCCCCATTAGGTCTATTGCAGAGCACCCTTTGATGGTTCAAAAGCTACTTGCCCAACATGTGTCAACACTATATGAGCTGAAATAAGTGATTTGTCACAGTTTCACAATCTCTCTACAGTAAAAAGTTACACATACCTGTAATAACCAGTCAGTAAAATGACACTGTACCCTCTCTCCATATCTCACAGTCACCACCAGTGTACCACAAGGTCTCCTCCTCTGTAACACTCCAGCACCCTCCACTGATCCACAAAACAGGCTTCTTTAATACAATATGCTGATGACTCCACACTGATACATGTATCAGTTAACTTGGCACATCTCAAAAAAAATACTCAGGAAGCTGTAACAGATACTGAAACATGGCTTTGTAACTCTCAAGTTATGCTCAGTCCCCCCTGGCAAAATAATGCTGTTTTACCCAGAGCTCTCCCTCATGAAAAACAACATTTAAAATCCTCACATCTAATAATACACCATCTGAAGTCCCTTCTAATAGCAAATAATGATTGAGGATAGTGGATGATTACAAGTAATACTGACTAATAATAATAATAATAATAATAATAATAATAATAGTAATAATAGTAGTAATAATAGTAGTAATAATAGTAGTAGTAGTAGTAGTAGTAGTAATAGTAGTAGTAGTAGTAGTAGTAGTAGTAGTAATAGTAGTAGTAGTAGTAATAATAGTAGTAGTAGTAATAATAATAGTAGTAGTAGTAATAATAATAGTAGTAGTAGTAGTAATAATAATAGTAGTAGTAGTAGTAGTAGTAGTAATAATAGTAATAGTAGTAGTAGTAGTAGTAGTAGTAGTAATAGTAGTAGTAGTAGTAGTAGTAATAATAGTAGTAGTAGTAATAATAGTAGTAGTAGTAGTAATAATAGTAGTAGTAGTAGTAATAATAGTAGTAGTAATAATAGTAGTAATAGTAGTAGTAGTAGTAGTAATAATAGTAGTAGTAGTAATAATAGTAGTAGTAGTAGTAGTAGTAATGATGATAAAAGTGGATGATGACCTCTACTTTGCAGATGACTGCAAGCTAGATGCAGTTACTGAATCCTCTAATGACTTGGCCATCCATCCTGCAGGGAGGTTTGTCTCAAATAAATAACTGGTGTCAAAATCTTGGTGTGAAACTACATACCAAAAAATGTAACCTACCTAATTAAACCCCAAAGACCTCCTTGGTGAAGTCCACATAACTAACTCCTCAACAACCCTGAATTCACGCTTTCAAAACAACACTCACATCAGCCCTTACAGCCACATCTCAGGTTGCCTATACGTCTAACCCTAAACAGCATGTCACAGGACATACACTGATGTTCATCTCACCAGTATGACTCAGTTATAGTGCATGTATGTGTAAATGACCTGAGATGTACCTCCCTAGACAATGTGAACTGGAACATTGCGGATCTCTCAGAATCTGTGTCTCAGGCTGCCATGAGTTTTGCATTAAGCAGCATTTGACCTTCTCCAAGGATGAATCCACAATATGAAGAAAAGATGACTGACTTTAATTGGCTTAGTTTCTGGCATCATTTCAAGGTGATGCAATATTGGTCAGCATGGAAAACAGTCATTGTAATGTTGTTACACAAGGATAGCCCACCCATAGACCTTAGTAAACACAGACTTGTTAGTCTCAGTAGCCTCATATTGACCTATTCTACTTACTGTAACATTCTCATTTTACTATGTATAATTGTGGAGCTTTTCTCCTTATACCTCTGCTGAAAAAGGGCAATAGCTCACTCAGGCTACTCTGGTCAACAAATGCCAAAGAAATAAAATTTACAGAACATAGGCTCCTTGCTCACATTTTTAGGACATGCATACACATATGGGTTCTTTGATTCACCTTCCTGATTGTATTAAATTAAATTCTATGTATAATACAGCACCACTTGTTAGAGTGTGTTATAATTTTGTAGTTTTGCATGTTTTTCCAGTAAGCAATTAAACAAAATGTATGATACATTAATGAAAAAATTGCGCATTTCAGAAAATTTTAACCATAAAAATCCAGTCAAATTTCTGTCATTACAATCCACCTAATCTGGCCAAACAACAGAGACCTCCGAGGTAGAAACGCAAACAACCACCACATCCCATGAGACACATAGCTCACATTAAAGTGTGCCACTCAACCAAAGCCCATAAGGCAAAACAACTTAACCAATACACTAGTCATAGGTGACTCAATAGTAAGGCATACTGCTGTCCCACTCACTAGGATGAATAAGGAGAAAGTTACAGTCAGCTGCCTGTTGGGTGCTAGGATCCACCACACAATGCATGTACTTAGGTCACTCAACAACAGGTACAAATATGACTCTGTCATTGTCCATGGTGGTGTAAATGATGTGAGATGAACCTCCCTGGACAACATGAAAAGAGACATAAAGGAGTTCTCTGATTTTGTAACCCAGGCAGGTATCACCCTAGCTCTGAGTAGCATCCTACCATCACACAGAATGATACCACAGTACAAGCAGAAAATGATTGACTTCAACAATTGTCTAAGTTTCTGGTGTCATTCTAAGGGGATTCAGTATCTGTCTGCCTGGGATGACATGATTGACAGAACTTGATGCTTCACCAGAGATGGCCTGCACCTGTCACCCCAGGGATTCTGGATACTGGCCAAGGCTCTTGCCACCTCTATAGTGCCTTTTTTAAGCAATGTCCTAAAGGCAAAATTACCACCATAACCGCTACAACCAAGCAAAATCTGAGGGTTATGCTAGTCAACGCTAGAAGTCTAATTCTCAAAATGCACTGTATCGAGGCACTCCTTACAATGGAGAACATCGACATCTGTGCAGTGACTGAGACCTGGTTCAAGGCTAGGGACAGCACCCCAGCACTACTAGGCTATAATTCACATCACACCTTTCGGCCCCTAAACCTGGACCTAAGCACTAAAGGTGGTGGTGTATCCATATTCATAAAGGATATGCACACCTCCAGACTCATAGCCCAACTTAATGCATCAGAGATACTTCAGGTACAACTAACACTGGGTAAAACTGAAGTCCAGTTTGTAGCCTGCTATAGATCCCTCACCATGTCCCAAGACCCCCACTCCACATTCCTAAACACACTGGAAAATATTAGGGTACAACCCAATACCGTTATACAACCTTTGGTGGCCCAGTTTAATTTGGAGTAGGTGGTAGAGGCTGCCACAGAGAGGTAGAAGTGGGTCAATCTGTGGCCTGATTGAGGAGCCTGCTGGAGTACATAGCAGACTTACTCACCCAGCTGGCCCTTATCACTGGGCTTCCAGGGTGTGCATGTCCCCAACCACTGGCCGTCTTGAGCCATCATGTGTAATGAATCCCTGTAATGTCCTTCTGGGTTGGGGCAGCAGTCAGAACAATGATGTTCATACCCCACCCTATCCCCAGCTAAGTGTACCCTGCTTGTTTTATATCACATCCCATACCCATACATCTTTGTTTATTTATTTACCCTTTGTTGACTAGTTAATCTCACTAGACACTAGACTAGTGGGCTCTTCTCAATGCAATTATAAAGTGGCATTTCTACTACTAGGGGAAATTTGGCCATGTCCTCAGGGAACTTCCCCTACTCTGTTTGATAAGTGCACTGAGATCTTTTACAACAAGTAAAGCCACCACCAACTGAAGTAGATGGACTTCGATTTAACATCTCATCCACAGGATAACCCACACAGTAGTGTAGTACCTCCTAATGTTGCACTGCATTGCCAGTGATCCAATCCCCCAGAGTAGGAATCTGGTCTTCCAGCAATAAAGTCACATGTGCTACTTGTTGCATCATTGACACACCTAGGCAATGATTTTAAGATTTTTTTTCCTGAGCTGTGTAAAGGATCTTAATTGCCTAGAAGTAGCAAAGACTAACTGAGTTTAATGATACTGGATTCCAAGAAAGCAAATGTTAGAAAATGGAATTCAAAATCTGTACCACCCTTAATGGAAGTTTTGAATACTGAAAGGTGATTTGAACTGGAGGTGGGATTGGCAGAAAAGTGAAGGAGTACATTTCTTAGAAATAAATGGATTTTGTTAGAACAATACTCAGGTGGACAAGTGCGTTTTAAGGGACGGGAGGAATTATCAAATGTATGTAATTTTGGAGTGAATGAAAACTGTTAAAAGAAAACACAAGTGTATACTACACAACAATAGTAACGAAAACTGTACCTACGGTTTGTTGCCTTTTCTCAATGTGAGTACATGTTGCATTTGAAAATGTAATAATGTAATAAGGATATTTAAACCTGTGTAACTTACAGAATGCTGCTTTCTGCTTTCATAATAAAGGTCTTGAATTAAAAAATGGTGTATAAGAGAATGGCTTATGGCCATGTATGATAAATTGCCTTCTCAATGCAGGGGGAGTCCTTGATTGGAGCAACAGCAAATTATAGTGTGCTGCAGCAAAAGTGAACAGACTCCAGGTTTAATGAAGAAATTCAACAATCTTCCATTTGGAATCCAAAAAGATAGAAGTTGTAAGCCTTGAACTGTGTTAAAATTTGTTTGAATTATTGGTGTGACATACAGAAAAGGTCCGTTGTATTGTCTCTGTTCCTGCAATACATAAGGAGAGTCTGCACAAGTGTTTTTTCCAATAAACTTTCATTAATGTACAAACCAATAGTCTGTGTGGCATTATTTTACAGTAGTGTGTGTGTGTGTGTGTGTGTGTGTGTGTGTGTGTGTGTGTGTGTGTGTGTGTGTGTGTGTGTGTGTGTGTGTTTTGTAAATGCTAGACATTAGCAGAAAAATCATAGGTAAATAGATGTTTACTAGGCTAATGACCACAAGACCACAAGGCCTTTTTAAGCCTAGTCATGCATCCCAAATCTCTGACAAGTTCTGATACCCTTGATAAGTGTAAGCATCAGCCTGGGAGATAAACCATTTACAGGTTGCCTGTGTCCGTTAGACATAGGTGTCAAACAAGGGATACATTTCTGGTTTCACATCCAATTGTCCAAGTTGAACTTGAATTGGTTTAGGGAGGATCTCTGCTTCACATGGATGGGGAGCCTGTTCCATAGACAGGGTAGTCTCTGGGATACATACCTATTTCTCCAGCCGGTCCCATTTATATTACAGGCACGGTTTAAGTCTTTAGACCGGGTAATTCTGGTGCTGTTTGTTTTGTGGATATGCAGGAGGCCTGTCAGAATGGGGTCTGACAATGCCCTGTATGCCAGGCATAGATCTTCCCTCAAAAGTCTGTAAGAAATAGAATACAGGGATAGTGCCTTGATGTAGTCTGTATAGGACATTTTACTCACTCCCTGTAGTCTTTTAGTGAGCAACCTCTGTGGATGTTCCAATTTTTGTACATGCCTGGTTAGGTACATATCAAAGGGAGCATTGTATTTGATAGGTCTGATGAGTGCCGAATACAGTGGAATAATGACTTCCTTGGACTTAGATGCCATACTTTTGTTTATAAGTTGCACATCACAGAATGATTTGCTGACAAA
>NC_056733.1:981101275-981116822 GCF_019279795.1 Protopterus annectens | reverse complement strand
CACTGGGCAAAAAAATTGAAGTAGAAGCAAGCTTTTGCTTTAAAACAGACAAAAGAAATTGCTGATACTTAAACATATGAAACTGGCAATTTAAAGCCCTTACAGGGTAGCAGAAGTATATACCTTTTTTCCCCACCTGTCTAAAGCACGAGAATCCTTCTCAGAGGGAATAGGATTTTTAGAAGAAGCAACCTTAGCAGCCTTAGAGCCCTGAGAAATAGTTTCAGGATCAGCAGAAGGGTTCTTAAATAAGAATAAATGAGAATCAGGAACCCTATAAAATCTATCAGGCTTAGAAGGAGCAGGAGGCATGGAATCAGGATTCAAATTAGCCTCAGAAAAAGCATCATCTACAATGCCCAAAACAGGAGGGATAGCTAAAGGCCTATGCTGAGGAAGAAGAAGAAATTCTCTAAGCCTCTTCTTGGAAGCAGAATACTCCTGACCTTCCCAATGAAAATGTTCCCTCATCTCATGCAGGGTTTCCCCAAAAGAGAAATCTTCAGGCGGAGAGGCCGAGGGTAAGGAGTCCTCAGCATCCGAATCCTCATAAGGAGGAAAAGAATAGTCCTGATCTGAGGAAGAGACAGAAGATACAGAAGCCTGGTCAGAGGAATCCAGAGGAACATCCTGTCGAGGCCTTTTCTCAGGAGGGGGGTGAGAACCCCTAATCATTGTAAGCAAATCTTCAGCCATCTTTAATAATTGCTTCTGTGTCCTGGGAGTAGATTCAGAAGCAGCTTGAGCAGGAACTTTAGACTTAACAGGAGTCTTTGTCTTTGCCTTTGAAATAGTAATGTGAGTAGGCCTGAAAACCCCCTCAGAAGCCGGTACCTGCACAGCGGTTCCGGACCCATCTGAGGGAGCGACGTCCGAAGGTCCTGCAGCAGTAAAAATAGTAGGCCTTGATGGCTCCCCATGGGAGTCCGTATCGGCCATCGGTTCAGAAGTGGCAGACGACAGGGGCTGCAAAAGCGCCTCACTGACGACAGCCAAACCGGACGCTGGCTCCAGCTGCAACGAGTCCTGTTTGGACCTCGGAGGCCTGTCTTTGTCTTTGCGCTTCTTTTGAATTCCGGTAGTGTCCGACGACATTCTATAATTGAAGTGTCTGCCAAAATAATTTAGAGCCCAATCGTACCTGAGCTTAATAGTACGAGAGTTGAACCTGGCACAGAACCGACAACAAGAAACGTCGTGGTCAGGGCCTAAGCAAGGTAGACAGTAAGAGTGGAAATCTTTATGAGGTATTTGTTTCCCACACGTTATACAATTATTAACTTTTTTGACATCGGAGGAACAAGAAAAGATTTCAACGGGGTACTTAGCTTTGAGAAGAGAAGTAAGAACTTCGGACTGACAACAACAAAATACGCTGTTCGAAAATCGCCAATCAACGACTTGCGAGCTGCTTTCCACCGCACGGCAAGAAAGACTGGAGAAGATGGCGTCGGCTGAGGAATATGTACCAGAGCGTACTGACGTCAGGGTACTAGCTTGTACAGCCGACGCCGGACCCAGACTTTGGGATTCTGGCCGACCTCGGGCTGCCTGCCGGCAGGAGCACCCTACAGTTATGACTGCAACAGTAAAACACGAAGAACATCTACCATCCTATCAGTCTGACAAGCCTTATCTGCAAGGCCATGGAGCGTATTATCATGGAACTTATAAACAAAGACATTGGCAACCTTCAAACACTGGACCCCACCCAGTTTGGGTTTGTGAAGGGCCGATCTTGTCTCCTGAACCTGACTGACTTCTTTGAATCAGTCTCCAGAGCCATGGACAAGGGTAAGGTGGTCCGCACAGCCTATCTAGACCTTGCCAAGGCCTTTGACACCATCCCCACTCTGGAATCATAGATAAACTTACTAAGCTGGGCATTAATCCCTACGTCACCCAATGGGTTGCTAACTGGCTTACTGATAGAACCCACACTGTAAAAGTAGCCGACTCCAAATCCAGCTCCAGACAAGTGACAAGTGGAGTACCTCAGGGTTCAGTCCTGGGACCGCTCTTGTTTGGCATCTACTTCTCTGAAGTACAGGCCAACACTAAGGGACTCTGGATAACAAAGTTCGCAGATGACTGCAAACTGGGAGCTATTATTGAATCCAAATGATGTGGATACTCTACAAAAGGGCCTTACAGAAACAGATGCTTGGTGCCAGAGCCATGGGCTCAAGCTCAATGCCAAGAAATGTATAGTTATCGCCTTTGGAAAAAACATGTATCCGTGATTTACCATATAGGTGGCAGTACACTAAACAGCGAAAGTGTGATAAGAGACTTAGGGCCACAGGTGGACAGTAACCTGAATCCCAGGGGTGACAGATGCAGACCATCTCTGGCAAAGCATCGTGGTCTGTCGCTCCATGTCGTCTCAGGCAGACAGCTATTGGATCCCCATTGAATGACACCAGAAGCTTAGCCAATTGTTGAAGTCAATCATTTTGTCCTTATATTGTGGTATCATTCTGGGTGAAGACAGGATGCTACTCAGGGCTAGGGTCATACCTGCCTGGGCTACATGATCCGAGAGCTCTTCCATGTCTCTTTTCATGTAGTCCAGGGAGGTACGTATCAAGTCATTCTCTCCAACATGGACAATGACAGAGTCATATTTGTACTTGTTGTGGAGTGACTTGAGTGCATGTGGCAGATCCTGGCACCCAACAGGCAGCTGACTGTAATTTTCTCCTTGTTCAACCTGGTGAATGGGACATCAGTGTGCCGGACTATAGAGTCACCTATGACTAAAGTGTTAGGTACGTTGTCTTGCCTTAGGGACTGTTGCTGGGTGGCACACTGGTGTTGTGAGCTATGTGACACTTTGGTTGTGATTGGTGTTTGTTTGCGTTTCAGCTTCAGAGGTCCTTGTTGCTCGGGGAGGTTACAGTTAAGGGCCTCCGCATATGTGGATTTAGTGTTGCTATATGTGGGTGTTGGTGGTGTGGGTTTAGAAGGGCTATGTGTTACTTGAGGTGTAGTGTGGGTGTTAACCTTCTCATCTTGACTGTCTAGCACAATCTTGGGTGGAGAGAGCTTTGCTTCCAGTTTGGCTATGTAAGTGCATCTCTCACAGGTTGTAGTGTTGTGTGGTAGGAGGAGATGGTTGTCTGTGTACATGAGGCAATTGCTGCATTGCCCCAGTATGCCCAAAGTAGTATATCTCCACATATACTACTTGGCTACCTATTAGCATTGCTAAGCACCATGGCACATGCTGCAAATGTGCTTAAATAAACACAGATATATATAATTAATTACATCCAGTTTCTATTTTTATTTGTCTAGCAACTGTTGGCTATGTATGTAAGAGTACCTCTCAGCTCAGTGGCGCTCTGCACCACACAAACATCAATTACGAAAAAAATGGAAAAAGCAAAATTACTTAAAATAAGAAAAATACATAATTATGATAATTAATGACATCCAGTTTCTATTCTTAGACATCTGCCAGGCGTCAGCTGTCTACATGAGAGCACATCATTGTGCTCTGCGCCATGCAAACATACAAATAAAATGGGATAAAAATTAAGATAAAATATTATACATTTGACTGAATTCTCAGCATTTCAACAGTAGCTGGGAGAAGTACAGGCCATTCACAACTACAAGTAGCCTCTATACTTCCCCCTACATGGATTCAATAACCCTGTTCCTATGCTCTCCCTCAGCAGCACGTCATCATTAATATGCATGGCACGCTGCTGAGAAGGAACCATGGCCATGCACACAGATACATTCTGTGTAGGCTCCACACTGTGGCTACATGGAGTTAATTAAATCCTGAGGATTGTGTCTCCTTGCTGCATTGAAGCTGAAAGATATCATCTGTTATTGAGTGTCCATAAAGAAATTTAATTTCATATATTTTTCTGAAGTTTTGCAGGACTAAAGTAAGCCTCTTGTGTTCCACTTTCCACTGTTAAAATATATACATTTAAACAGTTACAATAATGCATGTACATTTCTGTTCTATTCCAGTAGGGCATGCTGTGGTTACATTTTAAGCACAAGCACTTTATAAAATATATTTTCAACACGTCTGTACAAATCTAGTTTGATATATACATGACATACAGTTCTAATACATTTGTAACACAAGCATCTTATATGAATCATGTTGATATTCACAAATGACATATAATTATTTACAAATTTCCAGATAGCTGAGCTGGCAGTATCTCCGTTCATCACAACAGTAAACACAGTAACTATTACATTTGTAATATTTTGTAAACAACTTACAATATCTCAGCAACCACTCAGTTTACATACATACTGTCACAGCAGCATTTATACATCTACCAGAGAGCTTTGATACGGGGCTAAGGAGGTCTGTCTGTGTTACTTGGTTGTTGAGATATTTAAAAAATGAGAAAATGATATCTATATAAATGAATATCATAAAAACAATAGTTAATCTCCATTTATCTGAACTCGACAGCAGTCAAATATTAATGCAGTTGAGTTTGCCACTTTGTAAGATTTAAGATGAAATCTTTTAAAACCTTGTACATGGCATGGTTTTGGAATTACTGATGCAAATATGAACAAGCAATATTTGACACCTAATGGAGTCAGTAGCAGTTAACTGCAGATGAACCTGGAGGATGTAATGAGTTAATACATTGAATGCATGCAGATAAATGGTTGCCATTTTCTCCATGGCTCGAGGCTATTGAGGAGAACAGTCTCCTAATTCAAAGGAGAATGTAATGCCTTTCTAAGTGCAGGCATGTGCATATCCTTCACTTTCTTTACTGAAATGTTCTTAATTCAGAAATTTCTTATTAATTGTGTTAGTCCTGTGGGAAGTGTTCTTATGTATATGCATTTCTGAGATTGGCTCATCAGTTTGTCCAGCACAGCGTATGTAACAATTTCACTGGTAGGAATATACTAATACGCTAATGGCACACTTAAGTGGTAGGTACAGAAAGGCAGTTGCTCATACTGACAAAATGATGCTCCAGCACTTATCAGGTAAGTAATAGTACATGTCCGTAATAGGCACTGGAGGTAGTCGTTCAGGTTTCACTGTGAGCACTTTGTTAGACAGCACATCACAGCATTGCAGCCTTTAGGTGTCAGACAACTGCACTGTTCATAAGGGATTTTTTTCTGCTGTAATTGATTTTGATATCACATCATTACTCGGAACATTCTGTTATGCAGATCATACTCTGATTTCATGCAATTTCTCCCTTCCCTTCCTTTGTCATTATTCTTTTTTTAATGTTTATTATGTTATTATTCTTCCTTTATTTTGCCATTTTGTGCAGCAGCTGTTATGGCAGAGCCAGTGGCTAGGCCTGTTTCTATCATCTTACAGCAAGTATAACCAACTCCTACACCTGGCACTGAACCCGATGGGACTGCCTTTCTGATGGCTGAACTGGAAGAAAATAATGTTCCATCTATTCTGCTCCTGGTGGTGCTTCACTTGCTGGGAGCACAATTGTTTACCCTGGTGGTTTTGTCAGGGGTGGGAGGTATTCCACCCACAGGGAGCTGCTGGAAGTGATAGGACAGCTGGAGGTCTGGGGGACTGTCCAAGAGAGATGCCTGCATTGGCCACCTAGAAAATCTCCTCTTCTGACTAGCAGAGTCAAACCTCTGCTTATCTGTGCCAGCAACATCTCAGCAAGGATCAAGTAGGAAGGGTGGCCGGATGGTCTCCAACTTCCACTGGTGATGACATAAGCAAGGTGGAATACAGGATCATATGCACATTACGTTCCATAACAGTGTATCCCTCAATTTGTATCCATGCTCACCCCTGTTTTTGCCCATTCATCCAGTTCAACAGTGTCTTTCCTTTGTTTACCTAATGTCTGTAAATCTGCTGCCCTCCCTTACCCTCAGCGTATCAGTACCTTTCCTGTCAGTCTTATCTCTATTATGTATTTATGTTTGACACTAATTCCTCCTTCCAGCTTCTTACCATAACTTTACCTTCCATTACATTATATTACATACTTCTCCACCTTTTCCTCTTGGAAAAAATAGACACTTACCCTATTAAAAAAATTACCCTTCTTCCCCATCTCATTTGCTCTTTCTCTCTTTCCTTTACCTGTTTCCCTCTGCTTGTTGCCCCATTTTCCATACTGTCCTATTCCCTGATTTTCTGCCTTACTCTCTTCAAAAACAGAATTAAACAGCACAACGGACAGCAAACGTTTTACAGCAGTGTGCCTCCTTTCTTATCGTATTGTTTTTAAGTGGTGTGGTGAGTACACCCACGGTTTTCAACAGTCTTGCTTGTTGGATTACATAGTAACCAATGCAGCTGTTGCTCCCTCACTTCAGGTTCTGATCTGGGTACAAGCAAGATTAGTATCTAACTTTAGTTTGAGCACTGAATTGTCCTACTTTTAATTGATAATGGGATCTGAGGCTGTCCACAATCATGGTGAGCATGTTTCAGAATCCCAGGGTTTGTTTTTGTTTATTAATGATAACAACACTTAGGAAATACCTTACTTGGGAGCTATCTACTGACCTCATATTGGAAATAATTTGTATGTTTTTGTATGTGCAGACAGTGACCATATAATCCTCTGTTAACCCCTTCATTCCCTAAAATTCCTCCAGCAGTCTGCCATTAAATTAAACCAGCTTAGACGACACTTTAGTCATGCTTGTTTGTGCCTAAATTGACAGAAAATTATTTCTGCAAGAAAGTAAATGCTAAATGGGTTTGCCCAATAACCTATGGACCTTCAACTGCTCAGTAGTCTAAGGAATATGTTTGCATTGACTTCATTTCTTTTGTGCAGTAAGTTGAAACCAGATCAAAGTTTGTAGTGGAAAATGACTGTGCTCATTGTCTGAAGAAGAAATGTCATTAGAAAGGTTGTGTGTAAAGTGCTTCACATAATGCAATGTGCATCTTTTGTCACAGAACAAAAAAAATAGATAACTGAAAAATTGGGTCCCTAGTGAAATGTTAGGACCAAACTGCTAAAAAGACCAAAAATACAGCAAAAGAGTGAATATTGGATATTGCTTTACTCCTTTAAACTTGTTTTTTTTTTTTTTTCGCAGATGAGCATGCACCCTCCCCCCCCAAATCACAAAAAGACCATTTTCAAGATCAAAATACTTCAGAGAAATGAGAATATTACGGGAAATGTCAATCTTGCTTTTAGTATATAAAAGTGTAGATTTTCAGTCACCCATTCCAGGATTCAGTATTTCAAATGGTTACCTTAAAGAAATATGTAATTTTTTTTCAGCTTTAGGAAGCATCATCCACACTTATTTCCCAAGCAGGACCACCCCATAACATTTTTTTTCCAATTCTGTCTCAAATTAATTGCTATAATACAGTTCTCCATCACCCAAGGAAAAGAACAAAAGCAGTGCAGTTAGCCTCAGGCATGATTACTGTGCACATTCAACAATACTAAAGTGATAAATGGTGAGCAGGGACAGAGTTGTTTTCTTCATGGTGAAGTCAGCTGTATCTACACAATCCCTCGTGTGAAAACAGCAGATGCTATGACAAAGTCTTTGATTTTTATAGGAAACAAAAATTACCAGGCTCATGATGCTTGTTTGTGTTGCTGGGAATTGTCCCATTCCTGCCCGTATCCCCATCTGAAAATATTTAGCAAAATAAAGAATGGACCCCACAGAAGTCATGCAGTGTTAAACTTGAAAAAGGTTATGACAACAAGATAAAGTAGCAATTCACAATTCAGAACCGAAAAAAATAAAACATAACAATGTTTGCGTTTGCAACCCAGGCTTATAAGCAATATAAATTGCTATTCTAATAACTTCTTATTAAGCAACCAAGTTCTCTCAACAGTGTTCTATGTGAAATCCATGTCCATAACTCCCATAAATATAAAATTATTTGCCCTTGCAAAATTCAGAACGCTAATCACAACTTGGAACTAACTAAAATCTCACCTTTCAACCTTCATAGAAAAGTGGAATAAGACCTCCTGATGTTTATTGAAAACAGGAGAGAATTTTTCCTTAGTGCTCTTCAAATTTTCCCAAGTCAAAATCAATATCAAAGTGGATCCCCTGCAAAAATAGGCCATCTTGTTTGCATGTGATGATGCAATTTGTAGAAGAATTGTGGATGGAAGTGAGCAAGTTTACAGAAGGATCTAAGGAAACCTGCAGACTGAACAAATGTGGAACAGGAAATGTCATGGCATCTCTCTTGGAATTTAATACTCCCAAATTGAAATACCAGCTAGGTAAAAGTAATGAAAAGTATTGATCAAGAAATGGATGTTGTAGTGATACTGAGAGCAGAAGTAAACCATTATGTCCAGAATGAAGATGTGGTGGCCAAGGTCAATTAAATGTTGGGATAGTACATTAGGGTGAAAGGGTTCGATACAGGAAATGGAGAAGCAACGTTACTGTTGTACATGTGTCATTTCAGGGCACAGCTGATGGCCTGTAGCAGCTTTAGGCCATCAGATGTGCCCTGAAATGACACCCGTACAACATTATAAAGGTTGCCATAGACAATTCCCCCTTCTAAAAACTGTTCCTGCAGTTATTTTTAATTCAGTTGTGAAAGGAAATTAAAAATCAGTAAACTGTGTGTACCGATTTTTACTAGGATCTGCTGCTCCACAGATCAAAGGGTCAGTCACACGGACAGCACCGGGTAGTACAACATAACGGTGTACTACATCGCAGAGTCGGCTATAAGACAACATTAACTTCTCTGAAAGAAAGGGGATAGGACCTATTCACATATCAGAAGTCTCAAAATACAGAGCGTTCTTTCAGTAATCCGGTTTAGAAGACGCACGCTTGCCCCTCCACATTATGCATTACTAAACATTACCAAGCATGTCAAACTTCAACAAACTGGTGCACGTAAAGTGCGTCAACAGAGCCAATCAATGCGCGAGAAACATCCACACTCTCCGAAAATATACAAACCGCCCGGCAAGCAATACAGCCACAGGAAAGAAGCGCTTACAATGTAAAAACAGATGTGGTTACATACTTTTTTAAAACACTACATTGTTTTCGTTTCGCAATCAGAAATGTCAGTTACAGTTGGCAGAATTTTAAATTACGCCAATGTTATTCTACTCATCAGGAAACAAAGGGAACAGAACTGAGCTATTTATACACAGTTTTTAGTAAATTCAAAAGAATGCAATAACGCAGCCAATAATATAAATATAACTAACATAAAAGATAGGCCAATTCGCACCGTTTAACTGTACCCATAGGAACAATATGCCCTTGTAGCACAGTAGAATATACTATACTGTAGAGCTTATAGCAACGCTGCACTAACCCGACACACAAAAAAAGTACGTACACAGAACTTTAACAGTACTACAGAGAGCCGCACACAAAACTAATTCAATAGTATCAACGTCCCATTTAAATATCCAACCACACAATTAAAAGTTAAGGATACTGCACTATGCCAAGAAAGCATCCCAACAATAAGGTAGAAATATTTATAAATCGAAGACAGCATTTTTCAACTTATAAAACAAAGCTACAAGAAAACGGCACATGAAACTTGTAATTTAGAAATTGGTAATGTCAGTATTTCATACGAACGAAAATGATGATACAGGAAAGGGCAGAATAAAAGTAGTAGACTTTCAAGTGCATTTTACATCTAATCAAAATCTAGATTATCATTATTATTAGATATAATTGGAACGCACAACCAAAGTGTAGTTCACACTGGGAACTAAAAGGAGACTGGAACTGCTGATTTACAGGATATCCCCAGTAAACTGACACTGTGGGTGGGAATAACCATGACGTAGTTAAAGTGGGTGTTGTTTATGTCAGTTTTAACATAGACCCGAATTTTCAACACTGGGATTGTCCCTTTAAGTTATCTTAGCAATGAGCTGAGAGTTGTGGAAGCTTATTTCACAGCATGTGTAACACATTTATAAGAGGCACTGTGTGACAGGAAACTGAGATCTCTCAGAATTAGCAGTTCTTCTTTGTCCTTCCATTCCAAGTGAAGGGAACTGTTATAGCTTCATAGGTTCACACTAGGCTATCTGCCCTAGGGCATTTATAAGCCTAGCCAGAGTGTGTTTGGCATTCGCCACCCATTTTAAATGAATTTTGCTATGCCCTTTTTCAAGGTTAGTATACTGTGCCTCTGTCTAACAGTGACACAGAAGTGATACCCGGGGTAAACCTACGATCTCCCATCCACTCATCAAGATTCCTCTTGGAGAGTCAATGAGGGACTCTGCATAACCTGGACTGGGATTTTATTCCAGAGTGAAGGGAGCCTCTGGGTTATGAATCTGTCCCTCCAGCATGTCCTATTTATTTCAGTGCTGAGGTTCATGTCTCTCGAGCGTGTAGCTTGATGGGATTTGGATTTTCTGAGGTGCAGCATGTCCATTAATTCCGGGTTGGACATGGCTTTATACGTCACGCACAGATCGCCTCTGAGCAGGCGGTATGCCACTGAGTAGAGCTGGAGTTTCTTTAACCGGGCAGCATATGGCATCTGTTTGAGCCCTTTGATCCTCTTGGTGAGGTACTTTTGGGGTCTTTCCAGTTGCTGCAGGTGTCTGGTAAGGTACATCCCAAAAGGGCACTGTACTCAATTATGGGCCTGATGAGGGATGAGTAAAGAGGCACGATGACCTCCCCTGATCTAGATGTGAATCCCTTCATGATTAGGTGGGCTATATAAAATGTTTTTCTAACCACTTTGGCCACGTGGTTGTCAAATGAGAGATTGCTATCAACTTGGGTCCCCAGGTCCCTAATTACTTCTTCTGTACTTAATGGATTACCACCTATGTGGTAATTTGTGGGCACTTTGTTTTTGCCAAAGGGGATGACTATACACTTTTTGGCGTTTAGCTTGAGGCCATGGCTCTGGCACCAGTTGTCTGTTTCTATGAGGCCCTTTTGGAGGATGCTTATGTCAGCTGGATAGTCGATTATGGCGCCCAGCTTGCAGTCATCTGCGAACTTGGTCAGCCACAGTCTTTCCGTGTTGGCCTGTACCTCCGAGAAATATATACCGAACAAGAGAGGTCCCAGTACTGAGCCTTGTGGGATGCCACTTGTAACTGGTTTGGAGTCTGACATGGTTCCAGCAATTCTAACCATGTGGGTTTTCTCCTTGAGCCAGTTTTCAACCTATCTAGTGACAAAGGGGTTTATATTTAAGCTGGTGAGCTTATCTATAATGCCAGAGTGGGGCATTGTATCGAAGGCTTTTGCGAGGTCCAGGTAGGCTGTGTGGACCACCTTCCCCTCGTCCATGGCCTTGGTGACTGTTTCAAAGAAATCAACCAGGTTTAAGAGGCAGGATCTGCCCTTAACAAAGCCGAACTGGGTAGGATGCAGTGTCTGTAGATCCCCAATATCTTTATTTATGAGGTCCATGATGATCCTTTCCATAGCTTTGCAGACCTAGCTAGTCAGGCTTATGGGGCGATAGTTTCCAGGATCCGTTGAGGCTCCACCTTTGTGGAGAGGACCACTGTTGCTGTACGCCACTCTTGGTACATATCCTGTAGTAAGGCTGAGAGTGAACAGTAGTTTTATGTTTGGGTTTAGCTCTTCTTGGAGTTCATGTAGGATGCAGCTCGGGACACCGTCTGGTCCCACTGATGCTGTGTTTTTTGCTTTGGAGATGGCGGCTCTTACCAGAGCATCTGAGATGTCAGGGGAGAAGCACTCTGCTGGGATAGATATTTGCCCTTTTGGTGGGGGGGGGGGGGAGTTTGGGTTGAACCTGTCAGCTAGGATGTTGGCAATGTCTGTGAGTTTGGTGTATTTTTTTGTCATTTTGGACTAATTCTGAGCATATCTGGGAATTCCCACCCAGGTTCCTAACATAACTAAAGAAAGCCTTGTGATTATCCTTATTGTCCTGTGCAATTTTTCTCTCAAAGCTGGCCTTAGACGATTTTATGAGTGCCCGTAGTTTTTTGCTAATACTGATCAGAGATGCCTTCCGTTTTTGGGATTTTGCTCTGTCATGTAGTAGCTTCCTCCTTCTATTGTATAGTATGTTTAAGGCTGGGGTCCACCAGACAGGACTTCTGCCTTTGGAGGATTGGGTCTTGGTTTTATTTGGGATTGCATGATCCATGCATTCCTGAAGGTGTTCACTGAATGCGTTTATAAAGGATTCTGCGGTATGGGCCGTATTTTCCACAGGCCCGGGGGCTTTGAAGGATTCCACCTAGGTTTTGAGGAGTGTGAAATTTGCTTTAGAGAAGTTTTTCACTGTGGTTTTCTGGGCAGGGGGTTGGGTCGGGATGTGAATATCCAGTGAGATTACTTTATGGTCTGATCTTACCAGTGAGGGATACACTTCTGGTCTGGAGCATAGAGTCCCCATGTTGGTGATGATCAGGTCCAGTATGTTTTCCCCTCTTGTGGGAGTGGTAACAAGTTGTTCCACAGCATTTGAGTTTATAAATTCTAGGAACCTTTGGGCTAGGGTGTTGGAGCTAGAGTAATGCTCCCCATCTATGTTTGGGTAGTTGAAGTCGCCCAATATAATGGTGTTTGGAGAGACCTTCATATTTTCCAGTGTTCTCAGGAAGGCAGAGTGGGGTTCCTGGGTTTGGGAGGGTGGTCTGTAGCAGGCTATAAACTGGAAGGCAGTTTTACCCACTGTTAGTTGCACATGGATAGTCTCTGATGCTTCGTGCTGTGCCACCAACCTGGAGGTGTGGGTATCTTTGATGAATATTGATACTCCCCCTCCTTTTGTGGTTCGGTCCAAGTTTTGGGGCCGAAAAACATGGTATGAGGTATAACCTGGTAGTGCTGGGGTGCTCTCGGGAGCCTTGAACCAGGTTTCTATTACTGCACAGATATCGATGTTCTCCATGTAAGGAGAGTTTCGAGTGCATGCATCTTGAGGTTTAGACTTCTGGCGCTGAGTAGCATTACTCTTAGTTTATCCCTTGTGATACCTAAGGAGGTGGGTTTGTCTTTTGAGCCTTGCCTAAAAAATGCACTATGGGGGTAGCAAGAGCCTTTGCCAATATCCGAAAGCTCAGGGGTGACAGGTGCAAGCCGTCCCTAGCGAAGCATCGTGGCTTGTCGAGCATGTCATCCCAGGCCGACAGGCATTGGATCCCCTTTGAATGACACCAATACTTAAGCCAATTGTTGAAATTGATCATCTTGTCTTCATACTGTGGCATCATTCTTGGTGAGGGTAAGATGCTACTCAAGGTCAGGGTCATACCAGCCTGGGCTACATGCTCAGAGAGCTCCCCTATGTCTCTTTTCATGTAGTCCAGGGAGGTACATCTCAGGTCATTCACACCAGCATGGACAATGACCGAGTCATATTTGTACTTGCCTTGGAGTGACCTGAGTTCTTGTGTTATGTGGCGGATCCAAGCGCCCGACAGGCAGCTCACCGTGACCTTCTCCTTGTTCAGCCTGGTGAGCGGGACGTCAGTGTGCCTGACGATAGAGTCACCTATTACAAGTGTATCAGGTGTGTTGTTTAGCCTTAAGGGCTGTGACTGTTCAGCACACTGGCTTTGTGAGCTATGTGCTGCACGTGTTTTGTTTTGGGGTAGCGGTTGCTTGGGTGTCTGCTTTGGAGGTCTCTGCTGCTTAGGCAGATTTTTATTTAGAGCCTCTGAGTATGTTTTTGTGTGTTTATGTGTTTGGTTTGCTGTCGTGGTAGGTCTATGTGAGACTGGAATTGTAGTGAGTGTGGTTTCCTTCTCCTCCTGACTGATTACACCAGTACTGAGTTGAGAGAGCTTAGCCTCCAGTTTGGCTATATGGTTGAATCTCTCATGTGTTGGAATTTGTTGGGAGGAGGAGAGGGTTGTCTGTGTACATGAGCCAGTTGTAACATTGCCTCAAGATTCCCAGATTCACCAGCTGGACCGGAGAGGAGATTGACAACTGACCTTTGGACATGCTAGAATAGTATTGGGAATTCCTTTATAATTGAAAAAAGGGCCAATGGGGAACAAGGTACTCAAGGGGAGTTTGTGAGGGCGTAGTGCTTTTAATTTTTTAGTGCTGACTTATATAATTGCTTTAGTGAGCAAGTGCCAGGTAACTTAAATGCAAAAACGACAAACAGTAACTTTCTTTCAAGTGAAACAAGGAAATAAGTACAGTAAGCAATGCAGATATCACTAGGGATCCACAAAAGCGCTGAAAAGCCGCGTTTTATGTGAAATTAGCGTTTCAGGGAAATAACAAGCAAACAAACAACAAGCATACAAGCAAAGCTAGATTTAGCAGGCCTGGATCTAATCTATGCTACAGCAAGCAAAGTGTACCAATTTCAGTAAGAAACAGTTCAAATATGCAGGCACTATATGCCTTTAACCAGAAATTCCCAGCTCAGAAGGGCTGAGTCCAGCCTCTCCTCCCACAAGAGTGCAGACCACAAACCTTCTTAATGTAAAATAACTGGCCTGAAGCCCAAGTGCTTAAACCAGAACTAATACACTTTTAGAATAACAGACACTGAGCCCTCAATCAGCAGTTCCCAACTTAGAAGGATGTAAGCTACCTGTCCTGCCACCACAGTGCAGGCCACAATCCTTCCTAATGTAAAACAACTGGTCTGAAGCCCAAGTGCTTAATCCAAAAGACTTAGAATAAGTTACACCAAGCAGTAATAAATAAAATTGAGTACTTTTAAGATGACGCAAAGCAAAATAAAGTAGGAAGAAACACAAATACAGTAAAAGCAGATACATTTTTTTTTTTAGTGGAAAGAGAGAAAGGAGTAGCAGAAACTAAGCTGATTGGCCTTCTCAAATGCTCTCCCTGTACTGGGTAGAATGAGGTAATGACACTAGACTGGGAGGAGGGTCCCAGATCAAATTTACACTAGGGGCGGGCAACTGCAAAGTCAGCAACTATAAAAACACTATACCAACAGTGAGGAAGGGTGGGAAACAAACTGCAGAAATGTTTCTCACAGCTGAAAGGCAGCAGTGAGCCTTTAAATGAAAGTTTTAAACAGGTAAAGGAGCCACTTCAGCTATGGGCATTGCAATCTGAGAAACACTGCATTATGGGGAAGATTTTTTGTTGGAAGAAAACAAACTCATCAGGATGTCTGCCACCAGGAGGGCATTCAGGGTTAGAAACAGAATAACATTAGTAGTGACTACTTCTATCTGGTACATACAGCTTTGCAATGTAGGGCTGCTACCTTCCATTGGGGCTAAAACTGGATAAAAGCCACACCTCCTCACACTGCCTATAACCCCATCCAATCCTGCCCCTCTCCTTCCCACTTTCCACCCATTTTATGATGTCATTGTGATGTCAGCAATCAGGAACACCCTCTTTTTTCCATTCCTAATGCCTCTTTTCTGCAGATTTACTATGCTTTTCTATTAAAAAAAAAAAAAGTTATGTACTCACCATAATATTCCATCTGAGTAGTTGTAGTTCATTTATCTTCAACCTGTGAGTCTCTGGATCTGACACGGACACATTGTCCAGCTATGGCTCTGAGCTCTATGCTCCTCCCTTTACCCATAATGCCCCATGTCTCCCTTCTTCCCTCAGATCGAGTTTG
>NC_056733.1:980748775-980758775 GCF_019279795.1 Protopterus annectens | reverse complement strand
TTAATTCATTCCCTCCAGTACAAGTCTTTTGAGAGTGTAACTTTAACTCCTAGTGGGTGTGGCCTGAGCCTTTAAAAATGAAGCTATCACCTTGCAATTCTAATAAAAACTCATTGACAGAGGTCAAATATCAGTACAGTTGTGTTTGCCATCATGTATGCTTCAAGATAAAATATTCTGATACCTTGAATGAAGCATGGTTTTGGAATTATTAATGCAAGTATGAACAAGTAATATTTGATGCCTACAGGAGCAGTAGGAGGTAACTGCAGAAACGCCTGGAGATGTCACTTGGATGTAATGAGTTAAGTATTGCAATATCTGAGGAATATCTGGTTCTGCTGTATCAGTTCCTTGTGCTTGATTCCAAGCACAGAATCTCTTCCATTTCTCAGCATAAGATTTTCTAGTACTAGGCCTTCTGGCTTCCAAAATGACATCCATCACAGCTTTACTGAGAGGAGTTGTTTGTATAACTACATGATCAACAATGCTGCCAGGCTAAGAGTCTGTAGTTGATTGTGCAGGATCTGATTGTTTGGCTGGGACAGTAGTTGTGGTCTTTGAGGTAAGGTCCAAGCTGGTTATTGAGACAAGTTCCTTGGGATTGGGTACCAGTATTGGCGGGGCCAGTCCATGGCGATTAGTATCATCTTTGGTTTCTCTTGTCTGACTTTTAGGAGGACCTTGGGGAGAAGAGGCAGAGGAGGAAAGGCGTAAAAGCGTAAACTTTTTTCCAACTGAAGGATAGGGCGTCCACTTTCCATGCTTGTCTGTGATAAGTCCTTGTGCAGAATTTTTTCAATTGATAATTTTGAGGAGAGGCAAATAGATCTATGTCTGGGCTCCCACATTTCTCTGTTATCATGCTGAAGACTTGTGGATTTAGTTTCCACTCGTGAGGATCCATAAGGTTTCTGCTTAAATCGTCTGCCAGTGTGTTTTGTTTTCCTGGCAGGAATTGAGCTTGAAGATGTATTTGGTAGGTCAAAGCTGCGTCCCACAGTGCCATGGCTAATCTGCATAGGGGGTATGAGTGTGTGCCCCTTGCTTGTTTATATACCACATGACTGTGGTGTTGTCCGTCTTTAACAGTAGTTGTCCTGGATGAAGTAAGTCCTTGAAGGCTGTTAGGGCATTTTGAACAGCTAGCATCTCTTTCTGGTTGATATGTAGATGCATTTCATTTGGTGACCATATGCCCTGAATGCATCTTCCTGCTATGTGGGCCCCCCAGGCATAATCTGATGCATCTGTTGTTATGGTTTGGCTGGCAGGGGGTAGGGTGAATGGCCATCTCATGTTTTGGTGACATGTCTTTGCCCACCATAGAAACTCCTGTTGCAGGCAGGGAATGAGAAGAATCATCATTTCCAGACTGTGAGAATGTTGACTCCATAAACTTTTTAGGTACCATTGAAGTTTCCTCATATGCAGTCTTGCATATGGAATCAGTAGGATGCATGATGCCATGAAGCCCAAAGCCTGCAGAATTTGTCTTGCAGAAGACTGGGACTTTGTTGTCATCAGTTTGAAGTAAGTAGTCAGTTGCCTTTGCTTGTCTGGCGTGTGGTAAGCCATCTGGGCAGTTGTATTCAAGCTTGCACCCAGGAATGTTATCTTTTGAGAGGGTACCAGTTGTGATTTATTTTCGTTTATTGCGTACCCTAGGCATGTTAGGAGCCTTTTCACAAACGCCAGGTGTCGAAAAAGAGTGTCCTTGTTCTCTGCTTGAATGAGTCATCCAAGTAAGGACATATTTGTATACTTTTTTGTCTGCAAAATGCAATTACTGGTGCCAGGCACTTTGTAAAGACCCTGGGGCAGTGCAGAGAATTGGTAATGCATTAGGCCAGCCTTGAATCTGAGGTATCTTCTTCATGACTGTCTTATTGGGACATGCAGGTATGCCTCTTTTAGGTCTAAAGTCACCAGCCAAGCATTCTTACCCAGCATGGGCAGAAGCTGCTGCACAGTCAGCATTTTGAATTTTGGAATGTCCAGGTATGTGTTCAGTATCGATAAATCCAGTATTGGCCGCCAGGCCTTGTCCTTTCTGGGTACCAAGAACAGTCGAGTAAAAACCTTGTCCTTTTTCCTGGTCTGGTACTGTCTGAATGGTCCCCATATCCATGAGGGACGTAACCTGTTTCTGTGCCTCTGCCCATTGATTTTTTTGGCAGATCTGGCCAACCATTTCCCATTGGCAGAGTGTGGAAATGGAATCTGTATCCCTGTGATACGATGTTTAGTACCCACTTGTCCTGGGTTATTAACTGCCAATTTTGAGCAAAAAGTGCTAATTTTCCTCCTATGGGTTCTGCCAAAAGATAAGTGCTTGCTGTAGGCAGAGGGAAGTCATTGGGACTGCTTTCTGTAGGTATGCGCTTTATCTCCTCCAGATTTGGAGGTGGAAGCGCCCCATTGCTTTGACCTGTATGAATCTTGCGCCTGGTATCTGGAACCCTTAGGGCATCTGGATTTGCCCCTTTTAGCTCTGACACAAGAAAAGACCAGTTTTTTGTAGGCCAGTGTCTACTGAATCTTGGTGGCTACACTTGTAAGAAGTCCTTAACAGTTTGCATAGACTTAGCTTTGTCTTCCATTTTCTTTAATACCTCTTCTGCCTTAATACCAAACAGAGAATCATTAAAGGTGCATCTAGCAATTTAGCTTTAACATGATCAGGTAAATTTTGTTCCTTTAACCAGGCATGTCTCCTAATCACCGATCCAGTAACTGCGGCCCTGCAAGAGGCCTCTAAGGAATCAAAACTACATTGCAAAGTATGCTTTCCAACTTGTTCAGCTGCATGCAATAATTCCTGCAATTCTTTATTTTCTGCACATTCTAAAATCAACATCATTTTCTGTTTCAGCAATCCCATAACATGTTGTTGGTACTTAAGCATATGAAATTGACAGTTTAAGGCCCTGATTGCCAAGGTTGCAGATGCATATGAAATTGACAGTTTAAGGCCCTGATTGCCAAGGTTGCAGATGTATAAACCTTTTTTCCTCATCTGTCCAGTGCCCTAGAATCTCTGTCAGAGGGGGTAGGATATTTTTACTGTTGAGGCCTTGACTCCCTTTGGACCATGTGAAATAGTTTCAGGATCAGCAGCAGGGTTTCTAAATAAAAATTTATGTGAGTCAGGGACCCTGTAATATCTGTCAGGCTTACTGGGAGCCGGAGGTAAGGAGTCAGGGGTCAAGCGTGACTCCGAAAACACATCATCCACAACATCTAAAATAGGGGGAATGGCTAAAGGCCTGTGCTGAGGGAGAAGGAAATCCCTGAGCCTCTTTTTTTGACTTTGAGAAGTCTTTACTCCCCCAGTGAAAATGCTCCCTCAAAGTATGCAAGGTTTCTCCAAATGAATAATCCTCTGGAGGAGATGCAGATGGAATAGACTCCTCAGCATCAGAATACTCATAGGGAGGCATAGATAATTCCTGATCAGAAGAGGAATTAGAAGAAATAGAAACCTGATCTGAAGATTCATAATCAGTGTCTTGCCTTGGCCTCTTATCAGGCAGGGGAATGTGTACCCCTGATCAAAGTAATAAGGTCTTCAGCCATTTTGATCATCTGTTTTTTAGGCATAGAGGCCTGTGCACGTGACTCATGCATCCGTTTCTTTGTTTTAGAACTTGCTTTTGTCTTTGGTTTTGCAGCTGTCGTCGGTTTGATATAGAAATGTTGAGGTCTGAATACACCCTCAGAAGCCGGTGCCTGCTCAGCGGCTCTGGACCCATCTGAGGGAGATACATCAGTCGGTCCAATACCTTGAGTATCTTGCGGCATGCCGAACTCCACATGGGTGTCAGTAAAGGCCTGCGACTCGAAGGTAGCAGGTATCAGGGGCTGGGAAAGCGCCTCACTAAGTACCAGCAAAGGAGCGACTGGCTTAGGAGAAGCTTCGTCATTGGTTTTGGATCTCGACTGCCTTTCTCTGACCTTTTCTTTGTGTTTTTTTATGTACTCCGGTAGTCGGATTACTATCAGACGACATTTCTAGGTAGTTAAATCCGTTTCCAAAATACTTTGGTGCAAAAATATACCGACGTTTAATAGTGCATTCGTTAAATCTAGCACAAAACTGACAGCCAGGCACATTGTGATCAGGGCCTTGGCAAGGAATACAGTATAAATGGAAATCCTTATGAGGTATTTGCTTCCCAGAAGTAATACAATTATTAACTTTTTCTGACATCGGTAAAAAGCAAGAAAAAAGTTTCCCCAACTGGGTACTTAGCCTTAGTGAAGACTTCGGTTCTGAAACTCAAACTTGAATATTTCAGTAGTCGGCCGACCGACACTTGTGAAATGCTTCTGCTTCAGGCACCGCGCGGCAAGAAAGACTAAAGAAAATGGTGTCAGCTGCATGTTTTATACCCCTGATGACCTGACGTCATGGAAAAGGAGACCGCAACCGATGCAGGACCCAAGACTTTGGAGTTCAGGCAACCTGCCAGCAGATTACCCAAATGTAATGACTGCAACAGTGAAACATGAATATCTTGCGAGAGTTATGTACTCTGTAGTACCAGTCAGGTTTTCTGGGAGCTGGAGGTAAAGTGTCTGGGGAAAGGCTAGATTCCAAGAAAGCATAATCTACAATGTCCAGAACAGGAGGGATAGCTAAATGCCTGTGCTGAGGCAGGAGTAAGAATTCCCTAAGTTTTTTTTTGGACTTAGAGTAATCCTCGCTTTCCCAGCAGAAATGCTCCCTAAGAGTGTGCAAGGTTTCATCGAAAGAAAAATTTTCTGTTGGGGAAGCAGAGGGAATGGAATCCTCTGCACCAGAATCCTCATAAATAGATAAGGGCAAATCCTGGTAATCAGAAGGAGCAGAGACATCAGATTCCTGATCAGAAAAATCGGAAAGAAAATCAGTTCTAGGTCTCAGAGGGGGAAGGCTGGCATCCCCTAATTAAGGTAATTAGGTCTTCAGCCATTCTAAGCATTTGTTTTTGAGGCATATGGGCCTGAGCCTGCGGCTTGGTCATCGGTTTTCTAGGCGTAGTGCGATTTTTTCGCCTTAGGAATTCAGAACTTCTGGATGGAAGTGATGGCGTCTGTTTAATATGAATGTCTGTAGGCCTGAATACACCCTCAGAAGCCGGTGCCTGCACAGCGGCTCCACACCCATCTGCAGGTTCCATAGTCAAAGAAGCATCTCAAGGCATACCGGACTCCGAATGGGTCGCAGTAGAGGCCTGCGAATCTGACGTAGCGGGTATCAGGGGCTGCGAAAGCGCCTCACTGAGTACCGGCGGACTGGTGACTAGCTTAACAGAAGCGTTGTCTGCATTTTTGGACCTATGCGTTCTGTCTATGTCTTTATCCTTATGTTTTTTCAGAAGATCGGTAGTCGGATGACTCAACGAAGCCATTCTGGAGTATGTAGATCGAGTACGAAAGTAACTGGCTGCAAAAATGGCCCGATGACAAATAGTTCGGGTGTTGAACAAGGCAAAGAGTCGACAGCGAGGGACGTCATGGTCTGGGCCTAAACAAGGGATGCAGTAAGAATGAAAATCTCTATGAGGGATTTGCTTTCCACAGGTAAGACAATTGTTAACTTTTACTGACATCAGCTGGAGCAATAAAAAGGATCCCCAACGGGGTACTTATCTTTTTTGAAGACTTCGGGTCTAAAACTCGAAAATGAAAATTTCAGGAGACGGCCGACCGGTACTTGCAAACTGCTTCTGCTTCGGGCACCGCATGGCAAGAAAGATTGATGTAATGGCGTCAGCTGCATGTTTTATACCCCCGACGACCTGACATCAGGGAAGAAGCGACAGCATCCAACGCAGAAATCCGAAAACTCTGGTATCCAGGACAGCTAAAGGCTACCTGCAGGCAGATAACCCAAATGTGATGACTACAACAGTGAAACACGAAGAACATCCAATCTAGCCAGTGGTGACTGAAGAGACCACAGATGTGTTGTGTGATTTTGTAACATGAATAGTCTGGAATGAGGGGATTCTTGCCACTTCAAAAATTGTATCCAGATGAGCACCTATGAACTACAAGACTTGAATGGACAAGAAATGAAGTTTGTTGTAGTTGACTGTGATGCCCAGGTGTAGACATAAATGGAGCAGGTAGTCCATGGTGCACATTATTAGATCTCCGATGGATGCAGAGAGGAGCAAGTCATTGAGGTAAGAAAACACCCAGAATCCCAGCAATCTTAAGTGAGCTGCAACCAATTTGGTACACCTGCTGAACACGAGGGGTGGCTGTGGTGAGACCAATAGGCAAGGTTCTTAACTGAAAACTACTGGCTCCCAGCCATAAGCAAAGGCATCTCCTCGGACCATCATTTTTATGTGATAGTATGCATCCTAAATATTTATTGAGCCCATCCAATCGTTGTTATTTTTATGTGATAGTGTGCATCCTAAATATTTATTGAGCCCATCCAATCGTTGTTATTTTTATGTGATAGCATGCATCCTAAATATTTATTGAGCCCATCCAATCGTTGTTATTTTTATGTGATAGTGTGCATCCTAAAGATTTATTGAGCCCATCCAATCGTTATTTTTATGTGATAGTATGCATCCTAAAGATTCATTGAGCCTATCCAATCGTTGTTATTTTTATGTGATAGCATGCATCCTAAATATTTATTGAGCCCATCCAATCGTTGTTATTTTTATGTGACAGTGTGCATCCTAAAGATTCATTGAGCCCATCCAATCGTTGTTATTTTTATGTGATAGTGTGCATCCTAAAGATTTATTGAGCCCATCCAATCGTTGTTATTTTTATGTGATAGTATGCATCCTAAAGATTCATTGAGCCCATCCAATCGTTGTTATTTTTATGTGATAGTGTGCATCCTAAAGATTTATTGAGCCCATCCAATCGTTGTTATTTTTATGTGATAGCATGCATCCTAAAGATTTATTGAGCCCATCCAATCGTTGTTATTTTTATGTGATAGCATGCATCCTAAATATTTATTGAGCCCATCCAATCGTTGTTATTTTTATGTGACAGTGTGCATCCTAAAGATTCATTGAGCCCATCCAATCGTTGTTATTTTTATGTGATAGCATGCATCCTAAAGATTCATTGAGCCCATCCAATCGTTGTTATTTTTATGTGATAGTGTGCATCCTAAAGATTCATTGAGCCCATCCAATCGTTGTTATTTTTATGTGATAGCATGCATCCTAAAGATTTATTGAGCCCATCCAATCATTGTTATTTTTATGTGATAGCATGCATCCTAAAGATTTATTGAGCCCATCCAATCGTTGTTCCTCAAGAGGAAGAATGGACTGAATCACCACCATTCAGAACTTCAAGTGCTTGATAAATTGGTTCACGTGGCTTAGGTCCAATATCGGCCTGAGGTCCCCAGTTTTCTTGGGCACCAAAAAGAATATTAAGTTAAAACCCCTCTTTGGTCTGGTGGGACCTCTTGGATGACTGTTTTTATTAGCAGCTTTTCTATTTATAAAGCTGCTTCTTTTCGCTGATGGGGTGACACATCAGGAAATTTTCTTGAATATACGACGGAAGGAAGGGAAAAGGGAATGTAATAACCACTGGTAATTATTTTCTGCACCCAGCCAACTTTTGTGGTGGATATCCAGGCTACTGGGAGAAGAGATAAGCATCCTCCAACAGTCAGACAACCGTTCAGGAGCACTGGAAAGGCCTTCTCAGGAAAGGGATTTCTGGAGATGTGGCTTTGTGGGTGCCCTGCTGTAGGAGCAACATCTACTATTACAGTTCTCCCATCTGCCATGAGGGTATCTATCTCCACAGGAGTCCTGGGAAACCTCTTGCAATTTGTTAAACCATATCTTTCTACCCCTTTATGGTTTCTTGAGAAGGTCCCCTGAGGAGTAGAAATATGCATCCTCATGACAGACAGGGTTTTCTCATCCTGCTCACTCCTGGAGAGAGTCTCTTTAACCTTGGGTCCAAATAAAGTAAATCCATAGAAGGATGCAGTAATGACAGACGTCTTTATGTGATTCACATAGTCTCAAAGGTGCATCCAAAAGTACCTATTAAAGGTAATGTTTGAACCTGCCAATCTCAGAACACCTTCTGTAGTGTGGGAAAACAGTTGCATGGAAGCGTTTGACAGGGACTGCAGGGTGGCTAGTTGTGAAGAGACTTTTTACCCTCCACCAACATGGACCCTAAGAGGGATTTGGAAAGCTCCTTAGTCAAATCCCTCTGGAATCTTATGAAGTTGTGCCAGGTATTTCAGCAACACAAGGCAAAAGTCGCAGAAGTAAAACATTTGCTTCCTGAATCTACCCACGACCCTAAACTCCCTGTTAAGGGGTAGACAGCAGGACTTTCCTCAACAAATTCCTTTTTGGTTGCTGCTGCAACCACCATGGCATCAAATGGGGGCCCCCTGCTCCAATGGGCATGGTCCTAGAATGTAAACTGGTACTTGCCTGGCTTGCAAAGAAAAGGTTCTGTGATACCTGGATCCTTCCAAGCTTGACACAAAATGACATCCTCCATTTCGTTCACCAGGGGCACCATCCAGGACATAGCTGAGCTGGTTCCGAAAGCCTCATGAAACAGACTCCTCCTAGGAAGGGGCTTTGGAAGACCAACTACCTTTTTGCCTCAGTAGCTTGAGGATTTCTCCAAATGAGACATTCTCAAGAGGTGACCTCGGGGACCCCTCCCCTTCACAGAAGTCAGTGTCTTCTCTCAAGGATTCATGCCAATGTGACTCTTATTGCACTTACACTTCGGGGATGGCTCATGGGGAGATGATTTGAGGATGACCCAGAAGTGTGCGTGGAGTCCTACAAAAGGACTGCCTGGAGTCTTTGGGCTGGCTGCCCCAGTGAATCATAAAGAGCAGACTCAGGACCCAGGGCAGATAGTTGTGGAGAGGGAGGACCCAAGGGTGCAAGGATGTCCCATCTCCAGTAATGTGGAGAGGTTTCTCCACTGCCTCGAATGTTGAAGCCAATGTAGAACCCTATACTACCCCCAGTAAGAGCTGAAGCCACTGGCCTAAAGAAATCCATGGCTTCCCCAACCCTGCCTCAATGCAGAAGTCGGAGCTGAATTGTCTAATGCCAAACCCTAATGGGAAGGGATGGCTCTAAAATCCTTGGAATCAAACCCCTAGGGCCAGATCCAGCGCCAAAGCTGTGGCTCCAAAATCCCTTTGGCTCCGACAAGGTTGGCGTTAGTTGGATCAGAGTAGACATTAGAGTCACCAGAGCCCAGGCCTTCAGATCAGACCCAGACAATCCCAAAATTCTTGGATCCAGTACCTTCAAAATGGAGAAACAGATCAGAGTAGGAGTAACAAAGGGTATTTAGGATGGTCTGAAGCGCACATGTCCAATGGGAGACACAGACATGAGTACTCCCAACTGAATTCGAGTTCTGAGAATTCTTCTCATCATTCTGTCCACATCTGCTTCCAACAGGCTCCTGGTAGACCGGAAGGGTGAAGAGGGAGATGGATATCTAGAAACTATACCGTGTTCTTTATAAAAATGTACAGTGTAGCCTTGATGAATGTGGCTCTGCAGAGAACCTAATTTGTCTATGCAGAGCAGACTTAGAAGACAGCATCAGATCCAAATAACTGGAGAGATCTGAGGCCTTTGTCACTTTGAAGAGGAGTGCCGAAACTGAAGTTGGGTGAGGACAGCAGTCAGGGGAAAGCCTCCTCGACTCCCTTGGCTTGTCTCTTTTCTCCCAGAGATTTTTTTCACCAGTTTCTTTACTTGGGGGGGGGGGGGGGGGCTCCAGACACTGAAGAAGAGGAAGAAGGAAGTAAACCTTTAAGAACTTGTTCCTGTGTTCAACCAAGGCTATGTGGTTGAAACCCAAACACATCCTGCATTCAACCTCAAGATGTACAGTCCCAAAACAACACATGCTCTGAGCGGGCAAATTTAGGTATCTTATGCCCAAATGGAAAGCATTTTTTAAATCTAGTAGGTTTATCCAACATAATACAAGCAACAAG